>NC_143556.1:71362500-71671000 GCF_054136105.1 Typopeltis vanoorti | reverse complement strand
AGTGGAAAAACTTTCAACAATAATTTAATGAAATGTAACTTACAAAAAAATAAAAAGAGGTATAATCACTATTTTCTAGCTCTGAAGAAGATATCCTTGGGGATCTATTTCTTATACACAAGGTACTTCAGGAAAGGTGGCTAAGACTTCTGCACTCTGAAAACTTACATTTTTCCTTATTCACAAGTTTGTATCTTGTAATTCCCTAAAGGTGAGGCATATTCATTACAAGAGTTTACCAGTCATCTTGCTCGTGTCATGTGACCTTTCTACTCAGTGGATGGTCAGTTTACATTAGATACCAAAAATCTGACAAGTCAAGTCTTGATTAGTATGCAGCCACTGTTGGTCCAAGAGTTCATTGGCACAAAACCAAAATCCTCCACAAAAACAATTCTTAATTAAAAAACTTCACAAAGAGGGATGTAAAAGAATTCTGCTTAACAAACCAAATTTAAATAGGAGTGATGCCATAGGCTTTCTCAGTTGTGGTAGATGATCTGTTAAACCCACAACATCTGGCATGACAGCATGCTAGAACTAACTCACTAATTATAACATCACACAAATAATACCATGAATTTTATTACTTCATTTAACTTCAAATATTCAATTCCATTCTTCTGTTTTGATTTCTTTATACAAAGCAGTCAAAACAAAAGTCCCAAATACTAGACTGACATTTTTCTCATGAAACATAGTTATGTAAGTAACATATATTATTATGTTACTATATAATAATTATGTTTTCATCTTACTATTTCATTAGGTTCTGAAATATATCATGTTGCCAAATTTCATATGAAATGAATGGTTATGACCATGATAATGACTGTAAAATGACACATTTGGATTTCCCATGTATATAGCATGGAACAATATGGATTGGTCTCAACCTAGACAGTATTACCAAAAATGGTGATAGTAAAACAGTAAAGCAAACAATAAGTGCCACAATCTCTTTCTTATAATAGTAATATCTTGGACAATTTTCATAGTTCTTGCAATGGCCTCTGCCTATCAGTATTAAAATCTTTTAAGGAAACAGTTATATCATATGCAGAACCAAGCTGGAAGATGAATGTTGATTTATACATAAATAGGTTGTGTTTAAGTCCTCAAAGCTAACATGACCATTTCATGCAAACATCTCTCCCTTTCAACATTTAAAAAAAAAATTCTAGAAAAAATGTTTGGGCTTAGTATAAACTTACTATATAAACACTGCATCAACTTGCAACTGCTGATGCAGTGTTTATATAGTACTTTAAAGTGCTGTAGCTGGTTTATGTACTGGCAGTAAAATTAGATTCACTATCCTTTGGATATAAATTAGATAACGATTCTGACCCTAATGTGAGTCTCATTATGGTTCAAGCATTCCCTGAGCTTTTTTTAATAAGGATTGCAGCTTAATATCACATCTCACTATCTGGAATGATATTTACTTGTAGCCTTTCCTGGCATACATCACTTATAAAGCATTTTCAGATAACACAAAAACTCTGTATCCTTTTGTTGAAAATTTTTTCACTTGGCCACAAATTAAATTAAAGATGCCAAGAAATTATCTTCTTGTTTAATCCTTTATCCAAGTGTGAGAAAACGAAGTTTATGCATGAAGATACTTCACCACTAGACTACTTGTATACAGAAGTTAATGACTTCACATTAATTGTCTTTCTCATAATGCAAAGTACACATCCTTTAATGTGTGTAAAATGCTATGCATTATGGAAAGGGCCACTGCCCAGACCAGTTTCTACCTTTACTGAAATCTCATCAGTGGGAGCCAGACCCAGAATAGATACCAAGGTTGAAGTAATGTATAAATCATATATTTCAAATATAAAGGATGGGTCAAAAGTCAGAGTAGGATTTGACAATTAAATAACTTTTTTATTCATGAACCAATTTCAGTGATATTACATACAGTGAATGTCTAACATATGGAGATTTGATTAGGTTAGGTATGGAAGATGACATCTTTCAAATGAGCTCCATTTGCTGCCTCTTAAAGTCAGGCAGGCTCTTTTGATTGCATTGTTTCATAACAGTAGTTAATGTTTGAGGATCTAATGCTTGAATTTCTACACAGATATTCTCCTTGAGCTGCTCAAGTGTATGCAGTTTGTTCACGTACATATACTTCTTTGGATATCCCCACAGGAAATAATCGGGGCTGTAAGATTGGGCGAACATGGCAGCCAGTTAATTTGGGAATTTCTTGAAATTATCCGCTCGCCAAACAGTTGCCTCAGGAGGTTCACTGTGGCCCTGGCTGAGTTGCCCTATCCTGTTGAAACCACATTTCAGGACAATTTTCCACTGCAGGACATAAAAAATTGTCAATCATATCCCGATATCTCTCACCGGTAATTGTCAAAGTGCCACCGTCTTCAGTTTTGAAGAAGTAGGTGGAAGGTTTATCACAGAACCCTTTTCCTCTAAGCATTGCATTAGTTTCTGAATCATTGTCACTGAGGGTCCATTTCTGACTTGGAAATGGCGGTGGTAAGCTCTTTGCATCAAAATAATGGACCTGTTATTTTGAAAATAAAATTCCACTACTTTTAGTCATTGTTCCTTCGTGAAATTCCTCATGATCAAGCTCCCAAGACTCAGTTATAATATGTATCTGCAATAAAAGAAATTGAACTATTAACAAAAAAGTTATTTACATGTCAAATCATACTCTGACTTTTGGCCCTTTCAATTTCGCAGTGAAAAGACATACCACTTTATTATTAAAATATTCTGAATTAGAGCTAATTTGATTCCTTTTTTTTTTTTTATGTTGGTTTATATTCTTTATAATCAAGTGAAAAAGCTTTCAACAACTAGCTCTAATCCACAGAATTTTAATAATAAGGTGGTACATCTTTTCACTACTTGCATATGGGAAACATGACTTCTTCATACCTTCAACCTTGGTAGCTATCCTAGGTCTGCCTCCCACATGAGACCTCAATAAAGGTCAAAACTGGTAGCACTAACACATCCTAAAGGATGGATGCTTTGAATTATGGGGTATTAAGGCAATCTGGATGCAGAATGATAAGGTAAAAGAACTAACTGTCTTGATTGGACCTAATGAGAGAGGTGAGAAGTATTCTATGAGGGAGAATGTGAAGGAGTTGTTGGAAACAGCAAAAATGAAGAGTGAGAAGGTTGAAATCATAAGTCTCCTGCCACACTATGAAGAGGCGAATGGAGGAAGATGGAACTAATAACAAACATATCAATATGCAGGTTGTACAAAAGGATTGATGTAGGATTTGTGGCCTATGGTCTGAGTTTGACAGAAAGAATGATTTGTATAATGCTGATGGACTCCACTTAAATGGCTTTGGTGCTAGATGTTGTCTTGAGAGCTTTGTTCACTAAGCATGCTGAAGCATAAATTCAAGAAAACTTAAGCAGTTAGGGTGGATGCAAGTGAGTGTATGAGGAGGCGTCCACTAAGCAAATAATGGATAAGGTGATCAAGTTTGGAATCTGGTCTCAAGCAAAATCATTCAATACAATACTCAATTCAGGAAGTAAAGGTGGATAAAGACCTAAAGGATGTGCATGTTCTATATACTAATGTCAGAAATATGTTCTATGGCAGAAATATCAGGGTTAAAGAGGAGGGGAGATTGGGCATTAGGTTAGTGCAATCTCACCAAAAGTTATGGACATTAGTGAGACTTGACTAACAGCAGATGATGTGAATAGAAGGATGGAAAGTGAAGGGCTGAATATTTTCAGGGAGGACAGAGAAGATAGGATGGGCAAGAGGTATTGCTGATGACAGCAGATTGCAGCCAAAAAGAATAGGAGACAGACAGGAGGGTGGCTATTCAATCGAAGCAGTCTGGTGTGAGATCAAGTCCAATGAGGCAAAATATGGTTGGTTGCTGCTACTAAAGGTGAGGGCTGATCTGGAAGACATGCATCAGCAAATTAATATAATGAGCACAGATTGGGTGATTATTATGGAAGACGTCAACTATGAATATACAGATTGAAAGAAAGATAATTACTCGAGGCAGCATGTGATGGAGGAGACTTGAGTTATGAGAGAATTAGACCCAGTCACAAGATCAGAACAGCTATCCATAACCAAAGTTGTCACTTTGCCTCTGATTGGGAAAAGTGACCATGAGGTCTTGACTTAGAAGATTGTGAAACATGGTGAATATTCTGTCAAGAAGAGGTACATATGGAACTACAAGGCAAGTGATTATGACAAGCTTAGGAGGAAGCTTGAAGCTGTGCCATGGCATAAAACCCTGCAAGGGAAGGATGTTAGTAGTGCATGGAAAATAGTTAAAGGATATCTAGAGAAACAATATTAAATTGTATACCTAAGGTCAGGAGGGTTAATCAGTAGGAGTTAGATGAATGAGTAGTATCATTTAAGCATAAGCTGCAGAAAAAATGCTGTGGAATATAAGAAGAAAGGTCACCAGCAAGCTCAAGAACAATACAAGATTTAGACAAGGAAAGTGATAGTGTATGGTAAAGAAGGCAAAATCAGATTATGAGAAGAAACTAGCCAAGCAGGCTAAAGGAAATCCTTCTTTCATTACACGTCAAGTAAGAGTAAGAATGACTACGGAAGAATATCCTTAATGAATCCTGATAAGGTGACAAAAGCAAATGAAATAATTGAGTTACTGAGCGACCACTTTATAAGAGTGTCATCCAAGTGAGATTACAGCTGTGACAGGGACTGATGTGGGAACAGAAGTGGATGAATTGGAGATTCTTAGGATATTGCAGAATCTTAATGTAAATACAGCTGAGGAATTAGATGGAATATTGGCTGGCATTTTATGAGAATAGGCTCTTTAATTTAAGTCTCATCTCTGGGAGAATACAAAAGGTATGGAAAGAGGGCAAAATAATCCTTTGCATAAGGGACATTCTAACACTGCAGTAGTAAATTACTGCAATCTTAGAACATCTCTTATGAAAAGGAATTATTTTGTCTTCTTTTCATACCTTTCCTGAGATACTGGAGTATCTCAGGAGTGGTGGTAAAATATTAAAATATGGTCAAAAACAGAATTCAAGAATTGGTGGTTAAGAATATGATACTCTGTGAAGAGCAACACGACTTTGTGAAGTCGTGTTGCTCTTAATAAACTTATACGATAAATTTTTTATACTATAAAAAACTTATACTATAATAAAAAAATTTACTAAGGCTGACCCTTAGTAAATTACTAAGGGTCATGCCTTAGTAATTTACTAACTTTTTTATAATAGAGTGATAACTGAGTTATCACTCTATTTTATTATAAAGGATAAAGGAAATGGCTAAATGATGATTCTGCTGGATTTTGCAAAGGCATTTGACACAATTACCAGATGGAACCTCTGTTATGCAAATTAGAACAACTAGGGATGGTTACGACACTGGTAATGTGGACAAGAGGGTGACTGCTGGACGGGTATTGAAAAGTAGTATATGGAGCAGAAGAATCCATGCAAAAGTAAGTGACTACTGGTGTGCAACAAGGTTCTGTGCTAAGACCACTACTGTTTAATTTATACATAAATGATATAGAAAATAATCTGAAAGGAAATATCCAGTTGCTTGTTGATAATGCAAAATTGGGTGGAGTAACAGTTAATCAAGGTAATGTGGAGAGCTTGTAAGATGATTTAAACAGGCTGTCAAGTATGGGTAAATCAGAATGGAATGGATGTCAGTTTAATGTGGAGAAATGTAAAGTTATGCATTTTGGCATAAATAGATTACAAGCTGTGTATCACAATGATGGACATTTACTCCAAGAAAGAGATGAAGCAGGAATTTGGTGTCAGTGGTACACAAAGAGCTGAAGTTCACAGGGGATATTGCTAAGGGAGCTCATAAGATTACTTGGCTATTGAACACCCTAACAAGTAGAGATAAGGAAGTTGTTGTTGTTCTCCTTTATAAGGCCTTGATATATCCACATCTGGATTACTGTGCTCAGGTCAGGTCTCTTGGGTTTCTTGAGTATGAGGATGTGGTGGAGTGGATTCAGAGGTGTGGAACCAGGATGGTGAGTGGTCTGTGCAATGCACTCCATCAGAATAGATTGAGGGTGTGTGAATTGCAGAATTTTGTTGATAGGCAAAGAAGAGAGGATATGATAGAAACATTTAAGTTACTTAAAGGGTTTTATAGGATTGATGCAAGGGAAATATTTTAGCACTTGGCTAGAGAGGGCAGAACAAGAGGTCATCCCTGGAAGTTGAGTAAAGGTATGGAGACTAGTTTATCACTTGTAAAGTTGTGAATGGATGGAATGGGTTGCCAGAGCCAGTTGTGAGCACTTTGTACATTAATTGGTTCAAGGAGAAGTATGATAGATTGTGTGGATAGCTTGGGTCTTCCACGATTAGGCTTCAGACTCCACGGAGGTGCCTGTACAATAATAATAATAATTAATGTGATGTCATTAATCTCTGAATATAAGTAGAATAGTTGTGAAGATACTACTCCAAGTGAAAATTTGTTTACTTACACATGGATAAAGGATTAATCAAGAATATAATTTCTTGACATCTTTAATCTGCATCTTTTTTTTTTTTTTTTTTTTTTTTTGCTGAAGATGTTACTTTTCATATGTCCATATACTAAACAAATCACAAGTTGCTCAATTTTGGAATACTACTCTCACATTTGGGGTAGGACAGCAAAGCAGAAGGCTTGGGAATCCTTTGGAGAAAGATTAGACTCATCCTATGCAAATGCAAACAAAGTATTCTGGCAGACCATCTGCCACCTTCGAGGGAGAAAATCGTGCACGGCAAGGGCAATTAAGGCCTCTGATGGTGCACTTTTAACAACCGAGAAGGATATCCTCCACAGATGGAGGGAATACTTTGAGAGCCTTCTTAACCTGGGTGGCCCAGCAGTTGTGGACATCCAAGAGGTGCAGATCGGGGCAATGACTAGTCTCACAGCAGAAGAGGTCCATTTAGCAATAAAATCGCTAAAATCGGGCAAGGCTGCTGGCGATGATGAAATTCGCCCGAAATGCTAAAAGACTTAAATCGAGACGGTGTTCTCTGGCTGACTCAAGTGTGTCAGGCTGCTTGGATATCTGGGTGAGCACCAAAGCAATGGCAGACAGGCATAATAATACCAGTCTTCATGAAGGGAGACCAGAAGGATTGCAGTAACTATCGTGGCATCTCTCTGCTCAGCCTGCCTGGGAAAGTGTATGTTAAGTGCTTGGAAAGACGGTGCAGGAACATAGTTGAGTCAAAGTTCCAGGAAGAACAATGTGGCTCTCGTCCTGGTAGAAGCACAACTGACCAAATCTTCACTTTAAGGCAAGTCTTTGATAAATCTTGGGAATATGCCAAGAATGTCTACACATGTTTTGTGAACTTGGAGAAGGCATATGACCGGGTTCCTTGGGATAAGCTTTGGCAAGTAGTACAGGAGTATGGAGTGAATGGCCAACTATTAGCTGCCATCAAGTCCCTGTATGAATGCCCGGAGTTTTGTGTCAGGGTAAACAGCACAAAGTCTCCGTTGGCCTCCGCCAAGGGTGTATTCTGTCACCGCTCCTTTTCATAATATTTATGAACTGGATTGATAGGCACAGCCAAGGCAGTAAGTGTGTCAGAATTGGAAGATGTAGCATTGGACGTCTGCTTTTTGCAGATGACCTAGTTCTGCTTAGCTCTTCCACAGATGACCTCCAGCAGACCCTGGATAGGTTTGTAGCTGTTTGTGCAGATGCCAGAATGAAGATCAGTGTGGCCAAAACTGAAACATTTGTGGTCTCAAGACAACCATCCCAGTGCACTCTACACGTAAGTGGAGTCCCAATGAGGCAGATGGAGAAGTTTAAATATCTTGGGTCCATATTCACGAATGATGGAAAATGGGACGTAGAGCTAGAAACTCCAATTGGCTTAGCAAGCTCAATATTGCGGGAGCTTGGCCATTCAGTAGTATTGAAGTGGGAGTTAAGCCAGGAGGCAAAGCTGGCTGACAAGACTCAACAGAGTCAGAAGCTCTGCAATTCGGGAAACCCTCAATACTCAACCGCTGCTTCTCCGTGTTGAAAGATCACAGTTACGTTGGTACGGGCACCTGGTCAGAATGCCACAAGAGAGGCTCCCTCAGCAGGCCCTCTTTGCCAAGCCAGAGGGTGGGATGCCAAGGACTCGCTGGATAGATTATATCCAAAACCTTGGGTGGACACATTTGGCAATCCCACCAGAACACCTGAGCATGGTGGCAGAGGATCGTGACCATTGGAAGTTCCTCTTGCAGCTGTTGCCCCCACAACCCAATTAGGAAAGGTGGGCCTTGAAGATGTATGTATGTATAATTTCTTGGCATCTTTAATCTGCATCTTTTTTTTTTTTTTTTGCTGAAGATGTTACTTTTCATATGTCCATATACTAAACAAATGACAAGTTGCTCAAATATGGAATGCTACTCTCACATTTGGGGTAAGGGTTGAGACAACTGAAGACATTTCTAAAAATTCTTGATGCTGTCCAAAAGGGGACATTTTGGTTAATTATCCCTCTCTCATAAATTCACTCATGTCACTGTCTCATAGATAGTTTCTGCACTATTTCTCTTCAATAGATATTTCCACGGGAAATGTACAGTAGATTTAACATTCATCATGCAACCCGCCATTTCTGCTAACCATCAAAATAAAAGATGATGATGATGATGAAATAACATGAGTATTAGTTACTATCACATTTGCTGACTCATCAAACCTGTAACTTCCAAACTTTCATTCCATTCCATTTACAGAACATAAGGTTCTATGGAAGAATAGCCTTCTCAATAAAGTGTTCCCTAAAGATTACAACTTCCAGCTCTTCAAAAAGAATGCCTTCTTTCTCAATTCACATGAAAAACACAAGAAAATAAGTAAATAATATTTATTTAAAGCCATATATTTCAGCCTAAATATTACAGGCTATCATCGGTGGCAACACTAGTTAAAGGGGAACAAGGTAGAATGCAAACATGGATTGATTCGAAACAGTGTGAGCTGAATGATGTTATACGTAAAACAATGCAAAAGTATAACTGAGGAAACATTGTATTATTATTATTATTATTTTATATATTAATATATATAAAATTTTAATTAACTGTATTAAAAAAAAAACTTTAATTATGTCTGACTGGAACAAGATTCTCCCATATCTCAGATAGTAGGAGGCAGTTGTTCTGATTTAAGTTTGAATGGTGAAGTAATAAAATAATATTAAAAAGGGTCACTTAAGGGCCAGATAACCAGGAGGAGACAACCTCCACATCACCTTTAAGGAATGCAGAGAACTGATTAAGGCTTCTGACCCAATGTCCAATCCTCATTTTCAGGTGGTATTCTCCATTAGTAGGTATCCCTTGGGTACTGATTGAACAAGGATGGAGTGAAAATGCTGGCTGAGGTATTGTCCAATTGAACAAGGTCACCACCCACTGTTTTTGTCAGGGAACCAGGATGAACAGTGAAAAGTCAACTACTGGAACAAACTCCACTTCAACATCTAGAGCAAACCACTTGAATGGATGGAAATTTCAAGTTGAGTTATGTGGACAAATTTTAAAATGAGCCTATTTGTTCCTATGGCCTCACAGAAGGTTCTAAAGAAGGGGACAAATTTTTTTTGGTTCATTAGAGCAGGCAGCTGACAAAGAAAATGGAAAAATTGATTCTTGTTGAAGATCTAGAGTAGGAAATGAATCCCACCAGGCATATAAAACCATTTTGGGAAAATTTGGAGAAAAGGCAAAGCTAACAACAATGTTAATTACCTGTGGGATTATTGCTCAGGATACGGACTAGTCATGCTGTTCAGGATATGACTAATCATTATTAACACCATGTTCCAACATAAAGATATGCAAAAATTCATGTGGAGAGAAGACATAAAAAATAAGAAGAGCCCCCGTTGTCTTTACTATCATTGATTTTAATGCTAGTTCATGATACAAGAGTATACAGATGATCTGAAATTGGAATTACTCATCACTAAAGTTTAAAATAGGATAAAAATGAATATCACATTGAAAAGAACAGTACGTTGGAAAGCTTTAAAACAGAATAAAAGTGAGCAGCTTTTATAAGTAAGCTGTACACTCAACTAAAAAAAAAAATTATTGGAATAAAAATGAAACAGTTTGAAAACAAGAACCAAAACTTTGGAGTCATATTGGCAAACTCTGAAGAAAACATTGATTCAGCTAAGGAGGTATTGGAGAGGTTGTCTGCAAGGATAGAAAAATAAGAACAAGAAGCAATACTGGAGAATAAGAAAGCATATTAAAGCTCCTGGCAAATAAGTTGGAAGATGTCTTGAAGGAATACACATAGAGAAAAATGTAAGAGAGTGAAGCTATCTGTAAAAGTAGCTAAACAAAAGTCATGGAAAGGATTTGGTAAGAATATAGAAGAAAATATCAAGAAAGTAGTAAAATATTCTGGAGGCTGTTGAAGAAGCTTAGAAATGGAGGAAAGTTTACTGTAAAAAGGATCAAAGATGATAAAGGTGATATAAAACCTGAAAATAAACATATTCTAGATGTCCTGGAGGAACGAAAACAGAAGTACATATAAATACATGAGTGGAAAAAAGATATCGAAATCCTGAAATGTAGAAAGGCAGCTGCAGTAGATGATATCTTACCCGAAATGCTCAACATGGAGGTATAAAAGTTTTGCAGTGGCTGCACTATATAAATCAAAAGGTCTGGTCAGAAGGTCAATTCCAGATAATTGGAGTGAAGCTCTCATGATTCCCATCTATAAAAAGGGAAATAAAACAGAACATGAGAATTACAGAGGAATTTCTCTAGTAAGTGTTCCATGTAAGATTTATGCTAGCATATTAGAGAAGAGGCTGAGAAAAAGTATGGAAGAAAAAGTTGGGTTCTTACCAAATAGAGGTTGTCAAGATCTGATTTTCACTTTAATTGAGGAATAGTTGAAAAATCACTGGAATATGACAAAGTGTCCAGAGAAAAGATTTCCAAAATGCTACAACAGTAAATGGAACATTATACAGAGCAATATATATTTAAGTTGTAAGTCAGCAGTTAGTATTGAAGAAAATACAGGAAGATGGTTGATGTAAAATCAGGGGTAAGACAAGGAGGCATATTATCTCCACTCTTATTCATCACTTACAATATACAGATTGCATTATGAAAGAAAGTGGTATTGAACTTGATATTAGAATCAGAGATATCAAAGTTAGCTCTTTGCTTTATGTTGTTGTACTCTTAAACACATCCTGTGCATGTCTCTCTAACAAATTGCATAACAATGTTTAAAATGCTAAATTTGTTAGAGAAGTAATTCAGAATTTTTGGTCAAATAAAAGACCAAAACTATGAAAATAAGCGGGAACATAAAAAAACTTCAGTTGCATTCTCAATGGAAAACCTATAGAACAAGTAAAATATTTAGGCTATTTAGACACAGCTTTTAAGTGCAGATGGCAAATTAAATACCTAATAATAAATATAATAAACAAAGCTGGTATGGTGAGGGCCAACTGGATAAGAGAGAAATTAGCCAAAACACTAAACTAGTGATATTCAATCAGTTTTAAGTTATGGATTGGAGAGTTGGGTTAGAAATAAAGCTCTTGATCAAAGATTAATACCAGAGGTATGAGAGTTCTGAGAAAAACTAGTGACCTGAATAGATGGCAGAGTCATATTAAAAATGAAGATATTAAGAAGAACCTTGACATTGTTGGCATTCAAGAATATGTGAGCAGATCTAATCTAGCATGTAAGGTACAGAATGGGAGAGGAAAGTTAACAAAACAGGTGTTTGATGCTAAAATGTCAGGAAAAAGGTCGAGATTTAAGTGACTGATTCAGTAGGAAGCTACTTAGAAGACTGAAATGTTAGACAGACAACAGTACCAGAGCTGACAAGTGACAGAGAAATTTGGAGGAAAACTGTTGGTAAAGAGATGAGTAATAATAAAGTTCGTAACTGTCATAGCAGCCTGTGCATCCCATTACAAATACATATTAGGAAACTGACATTGAAAGTTTTTTTCCACTTGGTTATACTATAAATTAAAGACACCAAGAAATTATATACTTGGTTTAATCCTTTATCCAAGTGTAAGCAAACAAGTTTGCACCGGAAGTATCTTCAGGACTGGGGGAACTTGTGGTAAAGGTGGTGTGACTTCACATCACTTGCCTCAGTATCCCATAATGCAAAGCACATAATCTCTGCAGACATGTATAATGCTATGCATTATGGGAAGGGTCACTACCCAGACCGGTTTTGACCTTTATTGAGGTCTCATCAGTGTTGCCAAAAGGTGTC
The DNA here is from genome assembly GCF_054136105.1 of Typopeltis vanoorti. NCBI lineage: Eukaryota > Metazoa > Arthropoda > Arachnida > Uropygi > Thelyphonidae > Typopeltis > Typopeltis vanoorti. The sequence goes on along the minus strand of NC_143556.1, from coordinate 71,658,665 downwards.
ACACCTTATTATTAAACTACTCTGGATTAGAGATAGTTGTTGAAAGTTTTTTCCACTTGGTTATACTATAAATTAAAGATACCAAGAAATTATATACTTGGTTTAATCCTTTATCCAAGCATAAGCAAACAAGTTTGTGCCTGAAGTAGGCAAGTGAGGTGAAGTTATACCACCTTTACCACAAATTGCCCCAGTCCTGAAGATACTTCAGGTGCAAACTTGCTTGCTTACACTTGGATAAAGGAATAAACCAAGCATATAATTTCTTTGGTAATTTATAGTATAACCAAGTGGGAAAAACTTCCAACTATCTCTAATCCAGAGTATTTTAATAATAAGGTGTGACACCTTTTGGTAACTTGTATAGGAAAAATACGACTTCTGCATTACTTCAACCTTGGTATCGCCTCTGGGTCTGGCTCCCAATGACGAGATCTCAGCTTTTAACAAGATGAGTACTTTGGTTTTCTTTCGTTTGTTTTTTTCACTTTGATTTTGTTTTACTGGTGCTAGTGGTGGTTTCGTCCCCACTAGCACTGGTTTTTTTTAAATAAATATGCTGGTAGTGCAGTTAATATCTGCATTATGGAATGACTTTTAGTGGTATCATTGCTGCCATTTTATAATAGCTCAACTAAAGTATTCGCTGGTGGTATAGAATTATTTCTATATCACAGGATTATTTAATTCTCAGTCTTAGAATTGAGAGTTTTTTTTTTTTTTCTTACAATCAAATACAGAGGTTATAGTCTTTTTCCCACTTGAGATAATGGTACCAATTCCTCAAAGGGTGCGAACTAGGAATTGAAATTCCTGGATGTGAAGAAGTGAAAAGGGTAACTAAGGTTTTAAAAGAAATAGTCAGCTCAAACAAGATTTATTCTTTCACCCCATACAGCAGAGGGAAATATTTAATTGTAGTTAAAGATGTGGAAACGATGGACAAACTATTACAAAGTTTTACTTTTGAAGGCAGCACAATTATTCTTGTAATGGTCAGGAGTCAGGTAAAAACAGTAAAAATCGAAAGATTTCTGATGGAATATATAGAGTACAGTAATGAAATTCCTCTACAGACATTTTCGAAATGTGGTAAGATTAGTAATATACAAAAGGGTTTATCCAGTGAATATCCAAATTGGTTTTCTGACGATGTCACCTTCACGATGGATATGAAGATGCCTGTACCAAATTTTGTCAACATCGTTACAACCCAGGTTATGGTAAACTATCCCAGAGCACAATGGAAATGCCTGTGTTGTGGTTCATACGATCGACTTGGGTGATAACTGCCCCAAATCTAAATGGTTCAACTGCATGGAGAGCAGACATATCGCTAATTAGTGCCTCAAACCTTGTCAGAAATGCGAAAGTTCTGAACACTGCATTAACACCTATCCTTTTAGCACTTTCGCAGGAGTGGGAGCACCAGTAGAGCCAATTAGAACACTATATATATATATATAAATTAATTTTAGTCTCAGTATTAGGAATGAAAGTTTTTTTCTTACAATCAAACACAGAGGTTATAGTCTTTTTCCCACTTGAGATAATGGTACCAATTCCTTGGAGGAATTGGTACCATTATCTCAAGTACGTGCGACCAAATCAGCTAGAAATTAGCCCCAAAATTCAAGATCTGCAGGAGCAACTTTCCCAGTCAAATACTGACAGAACATCAGTTGAAATTATCAATAATGAACCTAATATAACAACTGAACAGGTACAAAATGAAATGCAAAAACATACAACTGTTCTATAAGGAGAAACTAGAGAAGAAACAGAAAAGCAAGAAAGACAACTAAAAGAACTTAATATGCAGACAAGATCATGAAAAAGGAATGATGAATTAATAAAAAAAAATTGAAGATAAACAAAAAAAATTTAAAAAAGGGACTACATCTAAAAGAAAAAAGAAGTAATAAAAAATGCAAAGATGGAGAAGGCTGTGGATCATCAAATGAAAACTCTTCAGGCTCAGAATATTTTATGGATTATGAAAACCAACTCATGCTAATAAAGAGAAAGCAAGAAATACAATTAAAGAAAATAAGTTTACTGATTCAAAGTTTTGTCAGTACAGTTATCACCTACATGAAAAAAAAAAAAAAAAAAAAACCGGCTTCCAAATCAAGAACAAGGCATGAAATTGAAATAATGGAAAGCAACTGTTAAAAATTGGAAAACAGTTTACAAGAAGCAGGTTACACAATTTCTCCTTCACAGATTGAAGACTTCATCGGGATCATCCAAAATTTAGAAGTTAAAGACTTACCAGTGACGCTTCATTAATCATAGCATCTCCTTTCTGCATTGCCTCGTGTACGAGTATTCCACAGGCCAATTAAACAACTGTATGGAAACTTAGGTTGCGCCATAATATCAGGTTTTTGCTTCTCCAAGAAACATACTTCTGCAGATATAAAGATATAAAAAGTTTAACAGATAGATATCCACTTCTTTCTTATTGGAGCTCTGGAAGATTTAACAGGGCTGGAGTAGGAGTTCTTATTCTTGCCCCTCTCCTTGGGTCATTCTGTAATATCCAAAGGGATGCAGAAGGGAGAATCTTGACAACTGACTGGAAATATTGTGGATGTGTAATAAGATTTATAATTTGTTTATGCTCCATCCAATGGAACAGTTAGACGGAAATTCTTCCAGGAATTGGAGCCATATTTATGTGCCCACTACATCATAGCAACTGGAGACTGGAATTGTATTGAAAACTCCACATTAGACAAAACAGGAGGGCACCCCAGGAGTGGAAAAGTGGGATATGCACAGCTAAAAACATATCTCAACAATGCTCAACTAGTAGACATATGGAGGATTTGCAATCCTGATCTCCAGGCATACATGTACATGAATCAAGGTATTGATCGAATTTATATCTCTTCTATCTTATAAATAGGATAATTCATCTTGACATTAACATGTCAGATCATAATCCAATTCTGCTTAAGTTCCACTGCATGGAAAAAGTAGAGATCTCTTCTGGACCATGGAGACTTGCACCAAATTTTCTGTTAATCTTTTCAACTAAATTCCAGACTCTCTATTCAAATTGGAATAATGTTACATGGAATTGGGATATGTGATTAAAATTCAAAGTAGCAGTAAAGCAGAATATGATGGAATGGAGAAAGGAACAGGCTTTCCTCAAAAGAAAAAAGCTGAAAGACCTGTATAAAGAGAGAAGCTGGTTTGTAACAAACCAATGCAATGGTATAGAATGTAGCAACATCATTAGAAACATTAACATAGAGATAGAACTGGAAAGGCAGAAACAAGTAGTAGAAAGAAATTTTAAGATGAGAATACAGCAGCACTTAGCAGATAGCCCTTCAAGCTGCATTCTTCAATAGACAATTCACAAAATTTCACAAAGAAAGGACTATCACTCAAATCTGTGTTGATGGAGAAGACATGTCCACCACTCAAAACATCCTTGACTCCTTTCAAAAACACTATAAAAATCTGTTTGAAGACAATAGTACTGTTGGAAATTATAACTCTTGGAACATTAATCACTTTCCTGTTCATATCCAAGATGGGCTTGACAGACCCATTACAACATCTGAAGTTACCACAGCCTATAAAGAATGCCAGACAAGAAATCTTCAGGACCTGATGGTCTAGGGATAGAACTTTACCGTGAGGCCTGGGATTTTATTCTTCCCATTCTAGTTACACTATTTAATTCCCTTCTCTCATCAGGACACATACCAAGTGAATTTGTAGCAAGCCATACTGTCTCATTCCTAAGCCTAATAGAGATCACACCTTAATCAGCAGCTGGAGACCTATTTCTCTATCTAATACTGACTACAAGATATTTTTCCGCATTATCAATAACAGGCTCAAAGTGGAATGAGATACATAATTAAAAGCACACAGGTGTATGGAGTACCAGGTCGAGCAGTAGAATTTGATCTATTTCTGCTATGTGATCTAATCTGCTTAGTTAACACCAAAAAGCAGTCAATGGCAGTGCTATCAGTAGACCTTACTCAAGCATTTGACAGTGTCCAGCATCACTTTCTATTCCACATCCTCCAGCAAATTGGTGTAGGTAAAAAACTGCTATCTGTTATTAAAGGAGCCTATGCTAATTCAACCACCTGCCTTCTAGTTAATGGATTCCTGTCAGACCTGGTAAAAATTCGAAAAGGAGTCAAGCAAGGTTGCCCTCTCAGTCCACTGCTCTTTGCATTGGTTCCTGAACCTTTCTTACAGGAAGTCAACAATACACAAGCTGTGCAAGGAATAATAGTTCCTTCAACTATAAAGGAAAATAAGGTATTAGCATGTGCCGATGATGTAGTGGAAACTTTGAAGGATAATGATTCCATATATATATTTTTTTTGGTATTTTGGAAAAATTCAGCAAAAGCAGTGGATTAATTATTAATGCAGACAAGACAAAATTAAAAGTTTATGAAAAGTGGGATCTTGGAGGCATTCCTTTTGGACTAACCTCTAAGAGAGAACTCCTCATTATACTTGGAATTCCCTTCTCCACTTACTCAATATTACTAGTCCAAGAACTTATTATTATTATTATTCAGGCCTCTATGGAGTCAAGAGACTAATTGCGGGAAGTCCTTAGGAAACAAAGCCATCATACCACTCCTTGAACTCATTGACCGTTCTTGCTCTCACCACTCTCTCAGGCAATGCATTCCATGGTTCAACCATGGAATGCATTACAAGAAGTTATATACAAGAACTTTGAAATGTTATAAGACTGAAAAATAGGGCCACTCTTCTTTTTCTTCTAAAGCTATAGTACTTAAGACCATAATCTTTCCTGCTCAGTTGTACATAATAAATATTACAGACATCACAGAAGCTGAAGAAAAGCAATTATATAGTAAACCTCTGCAATTTTTTTGGTCCAGCCAATACCAAGAAGTTAAAAAGGAATTTCTTCAACTATCAAAGAAGCATGAGGGATTTGGACTTCCAGTCTTAAAATTCTGCTATTGAAGCAGAATTTTAAAATTTCTAAAATCCATTAAATATTGCAGACTAATCACACATGTGCAGACCTTCTCCGAAACTACTTGGGTTTTCATCTTCCCCTGTTTGGAGTTAATGATTATACATGTCCAAAAGCTGAGATTGTTCCTGAATACTACAACACTCTGTGCTTAACTCTAAGACTGCTAAAACATTCCAGAATTGAAATTCTGTCCATAAAAAAAAGTAAAATTTGGTATAAAGAAATCTTTAATTTCTTTTGCCGCAAAGTTCCACAGTTAGGCACGGACAACAATATTTTATTTCATAACTTGATGAAGTTACAAGGGCACCCTAACAGGAGGGATCTTACTTGGAGAATTGCATATGGCTGCTCAATGCCATCAAACGGAGGTACTTCAACATCAGAGATCCAATCTGTGACATCTGTTACTGACTGGAAACAGTAGAACACGCATCCTACAGCTGCCCTCTTGCCCTGCGTATTTGGAATAGATTATGTAATGAGTTGAGCATTCCATTACTTACAACAGAAGAGGTTATTTTTTTACAATATCCACCACCTGTCAGCAACGGGAAGAGAATTTTAATTTTTATAATTAATGAATTAAAATACTATTTATGGAAGGTTAGAAAGAAACGTGAATTTGAAAACCAGCAATACGACATCCAAATGCTTTATAATATTGTACTGTGGAAATTTTATTGTTCAGTAAGACGATTTTTGTATTTAGAAAGAAGCATTCTAAGAGATATCAAATTTATCACCAGATGGTGCAGACCACCCACATTATGCAATATTCACCAGGGGGAAATAAAATTCTGTCTATCCTTGCTGTGAGAGGTTTTTTAAATAGTTCCATTCTTTTAATTCAATGTGGTCTTATAGTCAATTGCAGGGATGACTGGAGAGCAATCCTAGGCAGAGAAGGCCAACTCAAGGCAGTTAACCCAGATGGGGCTAACCACCTGGATATCAGTTATCTTTGTGCTTTAGTTTCAATTGGTCTTTTGGTAGTTCATCTAAATGAGATTGGTGAAAAAGGAAAACTGATAGCCTTTGGCTATATGATGATATAAAAGAGCTGAACACTTTTCTCTCTCTCTCTCATTCTATCTATCTCCTAATACTATCAGGCTCTCTCTTTTGCACCCCTATATTAACTACTCTAGGCCTATGATGAGCAACCCTTTACTTTTTAACCTCAATAAAGGTCAAAACTAGTTTAGGTAGTGACCCTTCCCATAATGCATAGCATTATACATGTCCACAGGAATCAAACCTTGGAGATTCAGTGGCAAACTCTGAAGGAAACATTGATTGATTCTGCCAGAGAGGCATGTGGTGAGGTTGTGTGCAAAGATAAAAAAAATCAGAACTCCCTGGTGGACACAGGAAGTTAAAGAGGCAGTGAAGGAAAAGAAGAAAGCATATCAAAAGTTCCTGGCAAATAAGTCAGCTTTTACTCTTACAGAATACAGAGACAAATGTAAGAAAGCTAAACAATGTGTAAAACTAGCTAAACAAAAGTCATGGGAGGACTTTGGCAAGAATATAGAAAATAAATATCAAGAAGGTGGCAAAATATTCTGGAGGTTGTTGAAGAAGCTTAGAAATGGAGGAAAGAGTGCTGTAAAAGGAATTAGAGATGATAAAGGTGAAATGAAAACAGGAGAAAAAGATATCCTTGAAGTATGGAGTAATTACTTTGAAAAACTGCTAAATGAAACAAGCAGTGATGACAGCACAGTGATAAAAAACACTGACCAGGCATGCAGTCAGGAATACATATCCATACTTGAAGTAGAAAAAGCCATCAAAGGCTTGAAATGTGGAAAGGCAGCAGGAGTAGATGATATTCGACCAGAAATGCTGAAGTATGGTGGTATAAGAGTCTTACAGTGGCTGCAATGCATAGTTCAGAAAGCCTGGACAGAGGGACGAATTCCCGATGATTGGAGTAGAGCTCTCATAGTACCCATATATAAAAAGGGAAATAAAACTGAATGTGAGAATTACAGAGGTATTTCCCTACTGAGTGTTCCTGGCAAGATCTATGCAAGTATACTCGAGAAACGGTTGAGAAGAATTGTGGAAGAAAAGCTTGGTGAAGAACAAGCTGGATTTAGGCCAAATAGAGGCTGTCAGGATCAGATCTTCACTTTACGACAAATAGTCGAGAAAGCATGGGAATATAACAAAGATCCGTATTTAAGTTTTGTCGATTTGGAAAAGGCATATGACAAGGTGCCAAGAGAGAAGCTATTCAATACGCTGCAGTTATATGGTGTCAATGGGGCATTGTATCAAGCAATACTTAGTCTTTATTTGAGTTGTGAGTCAGCAGTTAGAATTGAAGGAAGTACAGGAAGATGGTTTAATGTTAAATCTGGTGTGAGACAAGTATGTACATTATCCCCTCTGTTATTCATTATCTATATGGATCACATTATGAAGGAATGTGGTATTAAACCTGATATCAAAATTGTAGATGTTAATGTCAGCTCTTTGCTTTATGCGGATGATGTTATACTTCTAAATAAATCCGCTACAAGTCTGCAAGATTCTCTGACTAAATTGAATAGCTGTTGTAATAGATATGGTATGAAGGTCAGCAATAAAAAGACAAAGACAATGAAAATAGGCAGAATCATTGAAAATGTCAACTGTGTTGTGAATGGAGAACCTGTGGAACAAGTAAAACATTTCAGCTACTTAGGCACAATTTTTACTGAAGATGGTAAACTAAATATAGAAATAGACAACAGAATCAGCAAAGCTGGTATCGTGGGAAGTCAATTGAATAAATTCATATGGAATAAGAAAGAAATTAGTCGGAACACTAAATTAGCTGTATACAAGACTGTGTTCAAACCAATTTTAACTTATGGATCTGAGAGCTGGGTCAGAAGTAAAACACTTGACCAAAGACTAGAGACCGCAGATATGAGAGTCCTGAGAAAGATCAGAGGCGTGAACAGATGGCATCAATGGCAATATCATATTAAAAATGAGGATATTAGGAAAGAACTTGACATTGTCAGCATCCAGGAATGCGTTAGCAGAGCTAATCTCAGATGGTATGGTCACTTAAATAGAATGGGCGAGGAAAGATTAGCAAAACAAGTGTTCTCTGCCAGGTTGGCAGGAAAACAACCCAGAGGAAGACCAAGATATAGGTGGATTGATACGGTACAAAGTGCCTTAGACGATAGAAATATAAGATCTGATAATGTTGGAGTCTTGACAAGTAACAGACTGATTTGGAGGAAAATTGTAGATAGGAATTTAGTAATGATGTAATTTTTTCATGTAGTACTGTCATATCCTGTACACCCCTTGAGGGTACATGGCAGGAATTTGATGATGATGATGATGTCCACAAGAATATGTGCTTTGCATTATGGGATAACAACGCAAGTGATGTGAAGTAATACCACCTTTACCATGAGTTGCCCCAGCCCTGAAGATACTTCAGGTGCAAAATTGTTTGCTTACACTTGGATAAAGGATTAAACCAAGTATATAATTTCTTGGTATCTTTAATTTATAGGAAGCTGATGATATTTTAAAAAACAGTTCCTGGATATGGCAAACATAATTAAATTAAATTAAATTAAAATAAAGAATAATTAAATTATGTTGCAAGTGCAACATCACTTAATTATTCCTTGATAGAACATTAGTTTTTTCTGCAACTACCTGATTGTTGTGTTCAGTGATAAGTGTTTTTGTGCTTCAAAGATGGTTTTTATTTTTTAATGCAAAGAAATATTGGTGATGTGATCAGTATGATGAGCTGTGTGTATGACAAACGGACCTCCTAGATGAGTCTTTGACTCCATGGGGGCCTTACGGTAATAATAATAATAATAGCAGCTTTAATACTTTGATTTATTTGTTCATTTGGTGTTGTGTTTAAATTGTTAAGAATAAAATTAAGAAAAGATGACTTTATTCACTTTTAAACTAACAAAAATATTTACAAAAACATTTTTATAAGATTTTAGAGAAATAATTTAAAAGTCACAAATTTTCAGTAACATAACTATTTCCAGAAAGTTAATAATCATGGAAAGTAGAAATATTATCCAAATCACACAAAAGTAAAAGAAGAAACCTTACCACCCTCCAGAGATTCTGTGCAGGAAATGAAATATTGTAGTCAATGTAACAAGATACTTCCTGATGCTGTGGTGACATTGGAGCAGCTACATCATGGCTTCAAATAAAATAACTTATTATTATAAAGCTATGGTGAAATAACTATCAGTGAAACATTATTTTCCATTATATACCTTATAAAATGCACATTTCATTTATTTACACACACACACACACACACTATTTACCAATAATTGTCCGAACACTAGTAATTTACAATTGGTACCAGCAGGTGAACATCAGGTATGTCCACCTTTGGCTTTAATCACCTCCTGCACCTTTTGAGGGAGACTTCCCACCAATGTGCAGCAGACATCAGGTAGAATTTGTCTCCATTCCTCCATCAAAGCAGCACTGAGTTCAGCAACAGATCGAGGACGTGCTGCTATGGACCTCAATCGCCGCTCCAATTCTTCCAACAGGTGTTCAATGGAGGTTGAGCTCAGGACTCTGCATATGCCACAGCAGTCATTTAACACCCATCTCTTCATACCATTCCATAACAGGTGCAACTTTGTAGCATGGAACATTGTTGTGTTGATAGTAACACGGGACTGTTTCATAAAAACTTCACAGTGTAGGCAGCATCCAGAATATCAAGGTACTGATGCCTTTATGAAGCCACAGACAATGATTAGTGGTCCCACTCCAAACCAGCTGAATGCACCCCCACCATTACTCCTCCACTACCAAACTCTACTGTGAATGAAACATACTGTGTTAACAAGCGTTCACCAGGCTGCCTCCACACCCTACCATCAGACTGGAAACATGTGAACCTTGATTCATCACTCCAGAGTACTGTTTTGCACTGGTTCAGTTCACATGCTCTTCACACCAGGCCAGATGAGCTGCCTTGTTCATTGGTGTGATGTTTGGCTTGTGATGCTACTCTTCCGTGGAAACCCAGTAAATGGAGTTCTTTTTGTACAGTATTAGTGCTCACCATGGTGTCACTGGTGCTCCAGAACTCATCACGGATAGTCTGTGCTGACTGTAGCTGGTTTTTGTGTGTCACCCATTTTAACACTCTCCTGTCCCTGTCAGTCATTTATGGAGTCCGCCCTGAGTGTTTTCCTGCACTAGATGCCAGAACGTCTCCATTTGTTGATCACATTTCCAACCATTGATTTTGGATACTCTAGATGAGAGGCAACGGCATATATGGACATGCCACCAATGTGACAGCCTACAATGACACCTCTCTTGAAATCACTGAGTTCATGTCATGTTGCCATACCACCTGTATTCAACTGTTATGATGAAATACTGTTTCATACTATTTGTACACCCGTTTTTATGTTATTAAAAAACCTGGAATGTTTCAGCACTTCAAAATAACAGGGATGTCTGGAAAATTTTTGGTAGATAGTGTGTGTGTATATATATATGTTGTGTGATTAAAAAAATTTAATGACTAGAAGCCGAGAGATACCAAAATGGAAATATATATATATATACATATTTATAAAATTAATATTTACTGACTAGAACCCGAGAAAGTATCATACAAAAAACTTGAATAAATCAGGACAAGTTTCATCGGTGTCCTGACTTCTTCAGGTGAGTAAGAAATAACACAAAACTTATAAAACTAACAAGGTAAAAACATGGACTTTCCAGCTTAATAAAAAGAAGAATAGTAACAGTCATATTTGAATCGGTGACCACCACATGCTATTATTAGCATGAGTTGAATGTGTGTGACAGCTAATTTTAGAGCACCAGTACTGGATTACTGCGCTATGGGAATCAGGCAAATTGTAGCTCAGATTGTTGTTCATGTGTGAAGGGTCCAGAACTATTTCTTTGGATTCTATAATTCGTCTTTCAAATTCATTCTTGCATATATATAAATTGGTTGTGCAGTCCCAATCAACTTGGTGTTGACGTTCTTCGAGGTTAGAGTTGGCAGAGAAAAGAACATGACTGGAAAGGGCGCTCGCTCGTGTTCTACAGTAGGAGATGTCACGTCTATGTTCCTCAAGACGTAGTGAAATAGATTTATCTGTCTGGCCAAAATAAGGTCGACCACAGTCGCACATAACTTTATAAACACCAGGAAAATGCAGTTGGTTGTGTTTTGGTCGACTCAGAAAAGAACGAAGTTTTGGCAGAGTTGTATAGTCAGTCTTTATGTTGAATTTCTTCAATAGCTCTCAATAGTACCCATCTATAAAAAAAAAAAAAAAAAAAAAGGAAAGAAAACAATGCAAGACTTACAGAGGAATTTCCTTACAGAGTGCTTCAGATAAGATTCATGCAAGCATAGCAAGAGGCCAAAAAAAAATAATAAATAAATAAAAAAATAAAGAACAAGCTAGGTTAAGACCAGAGACTATCTGGATCAAACTTTCACTTTAGACAAAGAATTGAAAAATCATGGGAATAATGAGAAATCACCCAGATGTTGTAGATATGGAAAAAGCATATGACAAGAAGTCAAAAGAAACACTATTTGAAACACCACAATTATGTTGTGTTGAAGGGAACATTGAATCAAGACAATACATAGTCTATATTTAAACTGAAGAGGATGGAAATGGATATAAGGCTAGTAGCATGGATAGGGAGATGGCTGACAAACAGACAGCAGAGAGCAGTAATATGGTGGAGTCTAGGAGAATGATAATAACTAGCAGAGTACCTCAGGGTTTGGTACTAGAACCACTACTCTTTAATCTGTATATCAATGACATAGTGAAAGATTTAAGAGGGGATATTCGGTTATTTCCTGATGATGATGCAAAACTGGGCAGAGCAATAGTTGATAAAGGCGATGTAGAACTCCTGCAGGATGATTTAAATAAATTGGCATTGAGGATAAAGGATAATGATTGTCAATTTAATGTTGCAAAATGTAAGGTCATGCACTTTGGGTTGAAAAGGTTGCATATGGTGTATCATATTGATGGTAATTGATGAAGCTAGGGACTTGGAGATAATGGTGGTGGACAAAGAGTTAAAGTTCAGAGGGCATATCGCAAAAGTTGGTAAAATAGCTCAATGAATTACTTGGATGTTGAAAAATACACTAACAAGTAAAGATAAGGAACTTATTATCCCTCTTTAGAAGGGCTATAATTTAGCCACATCTTGATTACTGTGCACAGATTTGATTACCTGGGTTTCTTGGGGACCAGGAGGTGGTTGAAAATATTCAGAGATGAGCGACCAAGATGGGGACAATTCTGTGGAGTAATCCCTATGAGGATAGGTTGAAGGTTCGTGAGTTACAAAGTTTAGTTGATAGGCAGGAAAGATGGAGATGATAGAAAATTTTAAGATATTAAAGGGGTTTCATAAAAATGATGCAAGTGAAATTTTTTGATATATGACAAATAGTCAGAAAACTAGGGGGCCATCCATGGAAGTTATATAAGAGTGTGATTAGTAGGGGTGTGTGCAAACCAGATTTTTTGCATGGAGAGTGGTGAGTGAATGGAATGGATTGCCAGAATTGGTTGCGAGTTTCCTGATGGTGAATGGATTCAAGGAGAGGTATGATAGGATTTGCGTGTATGATGGTTGATTTGAGTCTCGTGATAAATCTTCGGACTCCATGGAGATGCCATAAATAATAATAATAATATTTAGATTCGAAGGAAGGCAGCAGTTAGAATTGAAAGAGATACAAGAGACTCCCACCAAGAAACCAAACATGGACCATTTTCCAAGCCACTTCTGGCCCCCCAATAAGCAAAGAAGTGGCTTTGTGCTGGAAGATGAAATCATCTCCCACCCAAAGACATTTACAAACATCCATGTCACAGTAGGATTTGAACCAACAGCCTATTAGGTGGAGACAGATGCACTATCCACTTGACCAACCAGGCTGCAACACATGACTAGTAAATTATTTAAGGAATTTACAACGTATACTGGAATATTATTAAAAGAAACTTTAATGAATACTTCCTATATTTCAGCAATGTCACATTGCCATCTTCATGGGAAGATAACTATGGCACGTGCACACAGGCACTACAAAAAGCAAACGAGGCAGAAGAGAGAAAACTAATGTTGTTCCTAAAGTCCTAAAGGTGCCCCCTAGAGGGCTATATTGGGTTGTCTTGGCTGTTGAGGTGAAGTTCTCACGATGCAGGTTTCCCAAATTTGGGGCAGTCTCATGCACCCAAATTTGTTGAGGTTTGGAAACTTTTTTAGAGCTGAGGCTGATTCCATGAACAGTCTTTCATATTTAAATTTGCTGCGGTGTATTAATGTGGCTTTCTTCCAACGTATTCTGTGGTGGGTATCAAGAGCATGGTCTGCCAGACCAGAGTGGCTGTACTGGAATTCAGAACACAAAGACTACAGGATGCAGTCTTTGTGTTCTGAAATCCTGACATTTGCGGTCCTGCCTGTTTGGCCAAAGTAGGACAGTTTACAACTACAAGGGACCTGGTATACACCAGGTAGGTCTAGGGGAGGTGGTTGGGCTCTGGTGGAGTGGATAAGGGAGGCTAATTTTTTTATATGGTTTGTAACAGGAAGTTAGGTCATATTTTTTTTAAATTTTGGATAACTTTTCAGAGGTGCCCCGGATATAGGGGGTGAAGGATTTGGTGTAATCTTTGTTATGAAAGGTGGGGGGGGGGGTTAACTGGTTTTAATATTTTTTGGGGGTTGTAGCCATTGGCTAAGAAAGTGTTAAGGATGTGGTTTGGTTCAGTGGTTAGGGCATTGTCATCTGAATAGATTAATTTTGTCTTGTTATATAGTGTTTTTATAATCCCATATTGTTGTGAGGGGGGGGGTGAGATTGCTAGTGAATGTATCTGCCTGTATGGGTGGATTTTCTGTAAACAGAGAAAACCAAGGATCCATCAGGCTGGCAAATGATTAGACGGCTGCAACACACTCAGTGAGTAAGCGATATATGATGGGTTTCTGTATCTGTAAGTGAAAAAAATTATGATCCAATAAGTTAGTTTAAGAAATATATCATTCTGTTATTGGTAGTAACTTTATCAGAAATACATACAAACATGTGTCTGTATGCACACAAACAAACATACATAGTTTTACAGAAACCATTCTATACAAACACATATAAACATACTGTATATATATATTTGTGTAGAGAGAGAGCCCAAAGACAATCCTCATGTTATGCACTTCAAAATTTAAAACTTTGTGACATAAATTTATATTTCTACCTACAATTCTATTTTATCTTTACCCTAAAGTGATTCATCTTGATTTTTGTTTATCAACTCAATGCATAATATTTCTTGATTTTTTAATGTCCCAGATTTCTCTCACAGTTATTTTCAAAAATATACTATTTTTTTAAAAGTTTTATTATTTTCATTTTTCTACTGCACTTAGAAGTATAAGTCTAATCAAAGTTTTATTATTATTATTATTATTATTACGTGACACCTCCAAGGAGTCCAAAGACTCGAGGGAGGGCACCTACTCTACAACTCTCCATCTCCACCACTCAATCTGCCAACCACAGCAAACCGCATCATTTACACCAACGCCATCTACTGCCCACCACCACTAGTATTTTCACAGACAATCACAAACATCCATGCCCATAGCAGGAATCAAACTCGCAGCCTTTTGGCTGGAGAACAGATATGCTAACCACTTGGCCAATCAGCCAGATCAACTGTTATTCTACTAGTCTGAAATCTAATGAAAAAAAAAAAAAAAAAAAAAAACACTACATCAAAGCTATATGCTATTTTTACTGGTCAGAGAACAAATTCATATTATCTCTTAATACAGCAATAGTGTGGCCTAATCAATAATTTAACAAAAGTGTTTTTTATATTAAGGCTAAGCATGGTAACATGATTGTTACAAGCCACTTGTACATTTTCTCTTCAGTTTATTATATACTATTTTTCATCATCTGTTTTATATTGATTATGAATCCTAAGTAGCTATTCATTTTGATAAAATTAATATGAGGACTGCTACTATGTTAAAAATAATTACATTAATTTCCCAATGTTTTGACCTTCATATTAAGGTCATTGTCTGACCTTAATATGAAGGTCAAAATTCAAACAGTATGTACAATTCAAACAGTATGTCAAAGTGATGACACCCATCTGATCAACCATTATTCTATTGGCCTCACCTCTCAATGGTAAAAAAAAAAACTACATCAAAGCTATATGCTATTTTTAGACAGAGAAAAAATTCATATCATCTTTTAATACAGCAGTAGTATGGCCAAATCAATAATTTAACATAAGTGTTTTTTTATATTAAGGCTAAGATTCTGGAATACCATGGTCCAATTATAATTTATGATGAACTCTTAGAACAAAAGGTTATGTTAGATACTTTTAAATTTTTAGGATGGCTGAACAAACAACACAAATGCATACAATTAACAATTGAAATTGAAAGTCAAAACGCACTTCCATTTCTGAATACACTTGTCACATCTTCCTTCTGCCAGTTTTTCCTTGACTATTAATCTAATCCTACACATACTGCTCAATATATACATAAAAATTCTTACCACCACTCAACATAAAAACTAGGTGTCATTAAAACATTAAAAAACAGGGCTTTAAAGATTTGCTCCAATGAGCAAGTGCTCAAGCATGAATTAAAAACTATCAGCAATACTTTCCTAAAAAATGGCTACAGCAAAAATGCTATCAACAAATTTCTTCATAAGACAGAACCTAATAATAAAAATAAACTAGATTACAATAAAACTGTAGCCATTCAATACATTAAAGGGATATCAGATAAAATAAATGAAATACTACACAAATACAATGCAAAATTAAAGAACTTATTCAACTCCTCCAAGGATCCTTCTCCTCCCCCAGCCCACCCTGGAGTATACTGTATTCAATCCACTTGTAACTTGCCTTATATAGGTGAAACTGGATGCACAATTCCTATCTGGAAAAAATGAACATAAACGACACATTAAATTTAATAACTATGGTAAGTCTGGCTTTTCTGATCATGTGTTGGATACTCTACACAGAATTGACCTGTTCATTGCAAGTGCAAATTTAAGGAGGCCTGTGACATTCGAATCTCCACAATAATGATGGTCAAAGAAGTCTCAAGAATATGGATGGTACATATTCTATCAACATAACCTTTTTGTTCTAAGAGGTCATTATAAATTATAATTAGGACTATGGTACTCCAGAATCTTAGCCTTAATATGAAAAACACTTATGTTAAATTATTGATTAGGCCACTTTTGTATAAAAAAAATAATATGAATTAGTTCACTGGCCATGTTAAAAATAGGATATAGCTTTAATGTATTTCCCCCCCCCCATCAGGCCAGTAGAATAATGAGTGATCAAATTATTGCCAATTTTACATGCTGTTTGAAATGTAATGTAGCTTGTTTGTATATACTCCAGACAATGACCTTAATAATAATAATATTATTATTATTACATAACACCTCCAAGGAGTCCATGAGCTCATCAAGGGCACTTGCTCTACAACTCTGTCTCCACCAACTCAATCCACGAACCGCATCTACACCAACACCATCTACCGGCGACGACAATGACCACCACCACCACTAGTATTTTCACAGACAATCACAAACATCCATGCCCATGGCGGGATTTGAACCCACAGCCTTTAGGCTGGAGAGCGGATACGCTAACCACTCGGCCAACCAGGCCGGCATATGAAGGTCGAAACATCAGGAAATCAAAGTATTTAATCTTAACACAGTAATAATCTCCATAATTGTATCAAAATGAATGCTGATCACTGTGTAACTTTAAAAGAAAGGATTCTAAGTAGCATTATTTATCATATTGCATTAAGTTTAATATTCAATTCATGTATGAATACATTTTCTCAAACTTTTTTCTTTCATATTTACCTGTAATGTTGCCTTCTATAGAAGATGCTAATATTTTCAGATGTGTTTAGTATTAGAAAGGAAAATCTACTGATATCACCTGCATAGGCAGGGATATAACACATTCTTTGAAATTCTAATGCCATCTCTAGAATGTTTCATTATATAGTTCATGCAAGTGAAACAGTATCATTGAGAAAATGAGGAATCATACTACTGACAAAAATCATCCAACTGATGGAATCATAGTGTTTTCACTCAAAGATGCAGAAACCCAACAAATATTGCTTACCCACAGAGTATGTTGCAGCTTCGTTAAGTCAAAGGAACAGTGCTTCTGTCTCCACCCAACAGCTTGTCAATTCAAATCCTACTATGACATGGATGTTTGTAAATGTCTTTGAATGGTAAATGATTTCATTTTTTTGCTTATTAGGGAAAAATTGGCTTGGAAAAAGTTTAATGTTTGATCTTCTGTCTCTCTTTCAATTCTGACTGCTGCCTTAAAACATAAATATAGACTACATATAGCTCAATATAATGTCCCTTCTGCACCACACAATTGTAGCATTTCAAATAGTCTAATTTGACTATTTTGAATTTTTATATCTTTTGTGTTATTACCTTTCATTTCTCTCTCTCTTTTTTTTAAATGAGAATCCCACCACAAAAGGTTGTCAACCTACAGCACCTTAGGCAGACCAGATATTCTGAGAACTCAATGCTAAACCAATCATGGTATATTTTTCATGCCATCAGTAAAACAAAAAAAAGAGGTAGATTTTGCACTAGACAATGAAAATCAAGTATCATCTAAAGACTTTCACAAACAAACAAGCTATTGGTTGGAAATTAGAGATGCTATTCACACTACCAGCTGACAATCTGATAGTAAATACATGGTTGTTATATATATATATATATATATATATATATATATATATATATATGTCTTAAGATGTATACTAGTTTGCTTGCTATGCTATGCTATGAAAGCAATCCAGTTTAAATCACTGAAAACCTAATACATGTATTAAATTTTAAATATTTTAAAAAATGAGACAAACCATTTTATTTGTCAAATATATAAGTATACAATGATCTGGTTTCCCTTTAATAAAAGATTAAAAACATTTATGAACTAAAAAAGGTTCAAAACCCCACCTGTTTAATGGCCTGCTTGTCATGCCATGAATTAACTGTATAACATCACCATGCTGAATTCGATCTATGGGTTCAGTTACAACTAGGTCATTTCTATAAAGAAAACACAAATGCAAAAATCAATTAAAATCAGCATTCATAAATCTGTAAGTTTTAAAGTAAATATATCTACAATGTTGGACTAATGCAATTTTTAAAAATATGAAATGCTGTACAGGAACCCTTATTTGAGGAGGAGAATATGAGCGAAATGGTTTACACCCCAATGCATAAATTAATTCAATGATCACAAGTACTGTTTAAACACAGTTCTCATGCTTCCCATCCCTAGTCATTTTTATAACAGTGGTATTTTATGGAATTAACCTTCCTACTGGCCACTGTGTTTTGAGGTCCACCAAAATGTGGATTCTAGTTATATGTCGCTTCACAGAATGCTCACAGTTTTCACACTTGTATGATTGTGACTTACATGAAACAACCCATGATATTTATAATAACATATAATATTACATGCAATACTTTGAGCCCTATTTCTGAGAATTGTGCTTTTGAATTGAAACAAACAGTTATGATATGAATTGTGTGTTACCTAAGCTCTCTGCATAATATACAACTAAAGCAAAATCAATTATTAATGCCATTTTTATAATTATTTTTGATGTTCAGTTGACAAATAATCTTGTGCACTTTATTTTAAAAGAAAAAAAAAACATGATAAATAAAATTTGGTTCTGGAAAGATTGAAGCAGAAAATAATACATACTATTATTATTGTTATGGTTTGGTAATGTAGACATCTGAAAATCATTGCAAAAATAATTGCTGCAATATCATCAATATATCTTGGTATGATGTACTGATTTGAAAAACAAAGATGGCAAATTTACAATTAATAAATAAATTCACTGCTAAGGCTGATTTCTTGTCACATTTCAAAATTTATTTCATTTTCACATACTGTATGTGAAATTCGTTTGCATCTTTGGAAACAAACACAATAAATAAATTATACAGCAAAAACTTAAAATATTAAAGGACATTGATGCAGCTATATTTGTTAAGCAAGGGTTTCATAGCCATTGCTGACTGTAAGAATGGTTCTTCAGACTTGGAATACCTCTATATACAGCACAATGGTTTTCTTCCATCTCATCCTATGTGATGTTGATGTCTAAAGCATGGTCTACAAGTCCTAACTTACCATAATGATGGTAGTGAATATATATCTTGCATTCTTTGAGGCAGATGTTAATAGACCTCCCTATTTGTCCATTGTAGACCAAGTCATAATGCACTTCATACATTCCAGGTTATGATAGAAGATGGAGTATGTCCTGTGGTGGGCAGATCAGACCTGCTAGTTGAAGTGCAGTTTGAACATGGTGAAGCACACCAGAGGGAAAGGTGGGGCATGTAATATTTTATTCATTTTGTAGGGACTGCAGCCATTGGCCAAAAAGCGCAGTGAAGGTGGCTATATCACTAGAACAAACAACTCTGACTCTATATTTTGAGTATTACATAATGCTGGGCCAGATTATGTTTTTTTTTTTAATGTGACTATCTTCCAGTGTGCATACTTGTCTTGTCTTAAGCTTTTCATGAACCACTGAAGTTCTTTAGATGTGGACTTCACAACCATGACCATCTTGAGGATAAGGTGGTTGGCCCTATGCCTCCCAGCGTGTCCTATGTCTGTAGATGTGTGTGTGTGTACGTGTTCACGGGGTCGGTTTTTCTGTTCTGGGGGGACAATAAACCTGAGTTTCCAGGTGTTGGATTCTGAATGAAGAGAAATTAAAGTTATTAATATTTCTTTCAGAATCCAACATAATCCTCCATATCATAAGCAAGACTTGTAAAACATTGTTTATTGTTTGTCTCTTGCTTAAACTGTGTTACTCATATAATTGTTCTGAATTTTGTTTATTACTAAATGAAGGTGTGATCTTAACTAATATAATGGTAAGGAAAGGAACTGTATAAAATTATTTTTCATTACTGTATGTATTTTATGTAATGCTTCTGTTTATGTTTTGTTTTGGCTGTTGTCATGGAGACAGAGTTAAAATTAGATAGCTCAAGCTTAGAATGTGAGCTATGGTATTCGACAGGAGAAAGAATTAATATGAGTTGAAGTATGAGAACCGATTTTGGCAGGAAGAAGAGTGGAGGTATATAAGTGGAAAGTGAAAGTATATGGGAAAAAGAAGCACTCCCAACAGTAGAGAGAAGAGGGGAAGAAGCACTCAAAACAGCACGGAGGGAGTTTATAGGCAGCACAGAGTAAAGTAAGGGGTTGCAGTATCAGGAATTGTAGTGCTGTAATTTGATTAATAAAGGACCGGGAAATTAATAGGCAATTCTTATGGGCAGCACGGAGTAAAGTAAGGAGCTGCAGTATCAGGAATTGTAGTGCTGTAATTTGATTAATAAAGGACTGGGAAACTAATAGGCATCCCAGAATAATTCTACTGAGTTCTAGAATTACTAAGTATTCCAGAGTCGTTTTAAAGGATGCAAAGCTGAATTTGTTATATAGAAGTAAATATGGAATAAGTGTTCTGCCTTATTACAAGTGCATCAAGACTTGTATGGCGCGATGATTAATAATTCAGTTATCATAAAGAAGATCTCTTTTGAATAGTGTGGCTTCAGAGTGATAAGTAAATATAGTTTTAAAATGTGCCTACAGTGAATCTGATGTGCAAAGGATTTAACCCAGTAAGAACAGTCCCATTTTATTATATTTCAGTGTGAAGATATAAGAGTTAGCTCCATCTGATATATCCTAACATTAACTGTAGCATTCTACTAAGATGAGTCGAAGTTGAAACATAAAAGTGTTCCCCCCCCCCTGAAGTGATAACTGCTTCTTTACTGAATTAAGTGTTTGCTAACTGAGTGATAACAGTAAGAATATTTACTGAAAGATTCTGTAATATTGAACTGTGTGAACCATTTTAATTATTTGGAAAAATATTGATTTGATAGCTGAATGTCTAATGCCTAAATTTATGTAAATGTTATGACGAGTTGAACTAAGTTAATTTGCATTATCTTGTTTTCATAGTTATGCTTATGTACATGTTATATAACCCTGCATTAAATGTTTTGTTTTATTGAATTCAATGTGGTGTGTGCCTGATTCTCTTTCACTGCACCGTTCATAAATTTATCGGACCTTGTGGAAGCCTTAAATAATAATTTTAAACTCGGCCTGTATGAATAGTAAGATTGCTAAAATTAGTTGATGATTGATTCTACTATTTTGCATAGACTAATCTGAATATAGTGTGGTGCAGTATAAATATAAATTTCTCTATATTTTGATTAGTAATCAACACAATTAATTAATTTAAATAAGAATAACGTTCCTACAAAATGGCAGATTCAAAGCCAGGATGGATGACACAACACAGGTGAAAAAAACCCCTACCTCCAAATGAGACTGACTAACTCACCTTTAGTCTAAAGAGACCAGTAAAGGTTCCTCACATCTTGGATGGAGAATTGAACCCAGGTCTTTCTGACCAAAGGGTTTTGTCTATACTGACTGAGTTATGGAGGCTCCCAGTGTGTGTACTAGCTTCTGTAAATCGAAAAAACAGTAAACCATATGAAAGAAGTGAGACTAGCACATCAATAAAGGATAGACAATTATTTAATTCTATTTTCAAATGCAAAGTGAATTTTAAGGTGTTGGTGGTTTAATGGGCTATGCACAGCACTGGGAAAGGGTTAAAAACCATTTCAGTTCCAATATTTCATATCAATCACAAAGACATTTTCAGACTACAAACACTTGTAACACACACACACACACAGAAAATTTCTCTGTGAGGTGAGATGAAATATTGCAGGAATTCAAATAGTTAATCTTTCCCAATGCTGTGTATACTCCATTAAACTTCTAACACGAATTCCTCCAAGCACTTAAGACTTCATATGCAGTCTGAATGGTAAACATTCAGACTAAAGGTTTGAAAGCTGCTGTACTAAATACTTTGTTCTTTCTCCAAATGCTTCATATAAAAATTAGCCAAAGTGTGTGTATGCAGGGGGGAGCCTGTGTATTATTGCTTTGTACAATTTTAGATTTTTCCTTTATATTCCATAGAATTCTATAGAGTTTATTGCTGTAACAATGTAGCTTTCTCACAAAACTCAACTACCTTCACCACAATAAATTAAAGATGCCAAGAAATGATATTTTTGGTTTAATCCTTTATCCAAGTGTAAGCAAACAAAGTTTGTGCCTGAAATATTTTCAGGACAGGACAACTCGTATATAGAAGCTAATGACTTCCCATAGATGGGAAGGATGTGCCTGAAAATATTTCAGGCACAAACTTTGTTTGCTTACACTTGGATAAAGGATTAAACCAAGAATATAATTTCTTGGCATCTTTAATTTGCAGTATAACCAAGTGGATAAATTTCCAACTACCTTCACCAAACATTTTTGGCTGCCTCTAGGCTCTACAAAATAGGTAAAATACTACATACCTCTGTCTCTCTCTTCCTTTCCAAATATACAATACCAAAGTGCTACTGATTGTATCCCATATATTCAGAGTACATCTGAAAAGACATCTAAAGAAATATAACTTTCATACCATATTCAAATCACACTCCAACTGGCAATCCTGTTCTGGTCAGAGTAATGATAGCTGGTTGCTTATGCTAGATCTTTTCTCTGGTTTTGGGATGGCAATGACAATTAACTTCTGTTACGTATTCAGAAACTCCTCCTCGACAAGTATTCTGTTGTAGTACAAGAAGGAAATCCATTGAAGATGGTGAAAAATACTTGATCATCACATAACAAATGTAATCAGGCCCTACTGCACTGGCATGAAAGAGTAAAAGTTCTAGTAGCAAGGCTTATACATTGGACATACATAACTGGTAATTAGTTTACGGAATTAACAACGCATATAAAGTATATTAATTAAAGGTAACTTTAATAAATAACTTCTATATTTCGGCAACGTCACGTTGCCATCTTCAGGAACATAAAGATATGGTATGTGCACGCAGGCACTAACAAAAGCAAATGAGGAAGAAAGCAAGAAACTAATATTGTTCCTAAAGTCCTAATGGTGCCCTCTGGTGGGCTAATTTGGTTGTCTTGGCAGTTGGGCTGAAGTTCTCAAAATGTAAGTCTACCAAATTTGGGGTAGTTTCATGCACCCAAATTTGTTGAGGTTAGGAACGTTTTTTACGTTTTTCAGAAGCTCTAAAAAACATTCCTAACCTCAACAAATTTGGGTGCATGAAACTACCCCAAATTTGGGAGACTTACATTTTGAGAACTTCAGCTCAACTGCCAAGACAACCAAATTAGCCAAGCAGAGGGCACCATTAGGACTTTAGGAACAATATTAGTTTCTTGCTTTCTTCATTTGCCTGTGTGCACATACCATATCTTTATGTTCCTGAAGATGGCAACGTGACGTTGCCGAAATATAGAAGTTATTTATTAAAGTTACCTTTAATTAATATACTTTATATGCGTTGTTAATTCCGTAAACTAATTACCTACAAAGAGTAAAAGTGATCTTTTTAGTTCCTCCTAACAAACGGTTGATGGTACGGCTCTGGCCCATTTATAAAAGTTGAGTCAATAACTCTCTCTTATTGCGCTTTCAACAATATCTGTTGTACTTTCAAAAACTTTTTGATATTTTTTTAAACATTAAAATTTTAGGAGAAGAAGAAGCTGTTGAGATTCTAGCAATTCAACTTACAGAAGAATTGGAAAAGTACCATGTGGACATAATTAGCATTACTGAGACAAAGAAGACAAAACCAGTGACATATTACTAAATAATATGTACAGGATGGTACTTTCAGGCAATAAAGATCAAGGAAAGGAAGGCATAGTGATAGCATTCAACACCAAAACATGAGTATATACTTCTTGATTGGAGGGCAGTTTCAAATACAGTTATGTGGGCAAACTTGGGAACATGGACTCTAGATCTGGCTCTAACTGAAGAGACCTCAAATAAAGGTTGAAACCAGTCTGGGTAGTGACCCTTCCCATAATGCATAGCATTATACATGTCTGTATTGCATTATGGGATACTAAGGCAAGTGATGTGAAGTCATACCACCTTTACCACGAGTTACCCCAGTCCTGAAAATACTTCAGGCACAAACTTTGTTTGCTTACACTTGGATAAAGGATTAAACCGAGTATACAATTTCTTGGTATCTTTAATTTAAAGTTTGCATGTGAAGTCACTTCATGACTGGGCTACTTGTATATAGAGGTTAATGACTTCACATCAATAACCTTAGTACCCCATAATGCAATGCGCACATCCTTATAGACATGTATAATGCTATGCATTATGGGGGTCACTACCCAGACCAGTTTTGACCTTTATTGAAGTCCCATCAGTGGGAGCAAGACCCAGAAGTGATAACATGGTTGAAGTACAATAATAAATTTAGTTTAATCCTTTATCCAAGTGTAAGCAAACAAAGTTTGGGCCTGAAGTATCTTCAGGACTGAGGCACTCATGGTGAAGGTGGACTAAGCTCTCATCACTTTTGTCTTAGTATTTCCCATAATGCAAAGCACATCTCCTTGCAAACATGTATAATGCTATGCATTAAAGGAAGGGCCACTACCCAGACCGGTTTCGACTTTCACCCAGAAGTCGTGATACTAAGGTGGAAGTAATGGAGAAGTCATATTTACCTATACAAGTTGCCAAAAGGTGTCTCACCTTATTATTAAATTACTCTGGATTTAGAGAAAGATGTTGGAAGTTTTTTTCCACTTGGTTAGACTACAATAAATTTAGTTTAATCCTTTATCCAAGTGTAAGCAAACAAAGTCTGCGCTTGAAGTATCTTCAGGACTGGGACAACTCATGGTAAAGGTGGTTGAAACTTAAAAGCGTTCCCCCCCCCCCCCCCCCGAAGTGATAACTGCTTCTTTACTGAATTAAGTGTTTGCTAGCTGAGTGATTTCAACTTTTAAGTTGAAACTCAAAAGTGTTCCCCCCCCCGAAGCTCTCATCGCTACTTGTCTTAGTATCTCCCATAATGCAAAGCACATCTCCTTGCAGACATATATAATGCTATGCATTAAGGAAAGGGTACCACGAGTTGCCTCAGTCCTGAAGATACTTGAGGCGCAAACTTCGTTTTGCTTACACTTGGATAAAGGATTAAACTAAATTTATTATAGTCTAACCAAGTGAAAAAAACTTCCAACAAGGTTGAAGTAATGCAAAATTCCTATTTCCATATACAAGTAGTCAAAAGCTATCACACATTACTACTAAAATACTCTAGATTAGAGATAGATGTTGAAAGTTTTTTCTATAAATTATACTATAAATTAAAGATGCTAAGAAATTATATTCTTGGTTTCCTCATTTATCCAAGTGTAAGCAAACAGAAATTGTGCATGAAGTCACTTTACAACTCCACTACTTGTTGGCTACTTGTATATGGAAATATGACTTCTGCATTACTTCAACTTTGGCATCACTTCTGGGTCTGGCTCCATAAAGTTAATGAAAACTTTAAAAAAACTCGTAAAAGCCACTTAAAGTTAAGCAGCTTTTACAAGTAAATTGTAGACTTGACTATACAAACATTATTGAAGGAAAAATGAAACAAATTGAAAACAAGAACCAAACTTTGTATTCTCATTGAAAAAATCTGAAGAAGACATTGAGTCATTCAGCTAGGGTGGTATATGGGGGAAGTTGTCTGCAAGGATAGAAAAATAAGAATATCATGGTGGACATAAGTTAAAGAAGCAGTTCTGGAAAAGAAGAAAGCATACCAAAAGTTCCAAGCAAATATGTCAGCAGATGCCCTAAAAGAATACAGAGAAAATGTAAGAGAACTAAGCTGTGTGTAAAAGGAGCTAAACAAAAGTCATGGAAGACTGGTAAGAATATAGAAAATAAATATCAGGAAGGTGGAAAAATGTTCTGGAGGCTATTGAAAGCAGCTTAAAAATGGAGGAAAGAGTACTATAAAAGGAATGAAAGATCACAAAGGTGGCATTAAAATTAAACACAAGGATATCCTAGTGTCTGGAGTAATTACTCTGAAAGACTGTTAAACGAATCAAGGAGTGACAGAACAGTAATAGAAAATTTTAAGGAGGAATGCAAAGAGGAGTACATATCAATACTTGAGGTAGAAAAAGCTGCCAAAAACTGAAATGTGGAAAGGCAGCTGGAGTAGATGATATCCGACCAGAAATGCTTAAGTATGAAGGTATAAAAGTTTTGTGGTGCACCTTGTCAGAAGGTTGAATTCCCAATGATTGGAGTAGCTCTCTTAGTACCCATCTATAAAAAAGAGAATAAAACTGAATGTGAGAATTACAGAGGAATCTCTCTACCAAGTGTTCAAGATTTATGCAAGAATACTTGAAAAGAGGTTGAGAAAGACTGTGGAAAAGAAACTTGGAGAAGAACAAGCTGCTTTCAGGCCAAATAGAGGTTGTCAAGATCAGAATTTCATTTTAAGACAAATAGTTGAGAAACTGTGGAAACATAAGGATTTTTCTTAAGTTTTGTAGATCAGGAAAAGGCATACAACAAGCTGCCCAGACAAAAGCTTTAAGACACTAAAATTATATAGGGTGAATGAAACATTATATAGAGCAATACACAGTCCATATTTAAATTGTCATTCAGCAGTTAGAATTGAAGGAAATACAGGAAGATAGTTTCATGTAACATCAGGGGTAAGACAAGGATAAATAGGAGGGGAGACACATTATCTCCCCTCCTATTTATCATTTATATATACAGTGGTATCTCGCTAATCCGAACCTCTTTAGTCCAAACCCTCCAGTAATCCGAACTGCGGTTTGAAAAAAAAAAGTTTTATTTATTGCGTATTATTATTTTGTGTGCTATTATTTTTATTTAATAATTAATATTTTAACTATTATTATTTATTTTATTATTATTACAGTACAGTATTTTTTTCATACTGTCGATTCTACGCTTATACTGTAGGCCTATTTTGATTTATTGTGTGTTGTGTGTTCACGTTTGCTGTTTTATACTGTACAGTGCATACTGTATTGTGGATATGAATCACAAATACAGTATACACAAAAAGAGGAAATTCAAAACATGCATAATTTGGTTAAAAATATAAATTCAGATGTTGAAATTTCACAAACAGATGTTACGGAATGGGTTACAGGTAGAACCGAAAGTGAATTCGAAATCAAATCAGATGCTGAAATTATAAATATGATACTACACAATGAATTAGAAGACGATGATGAAGAACTCGAAGAAAAAAAAGTAAAACATGAAGAGGTAGTTTGACAGTTTTAATATGTGTATAGAATGGGCTAACCAGAATGATACGCCATTCCACAAAATTTTATTGCTAATGCAGCTCCGAGAAGAAACATTCGAAGAAGTTTAGCTTCCAAGAAGCAAAAGAAAATCAGTGACTTTTTTTTTACAAAGAAATAAACTTTTTTTGCGTTGTGTACAAGAAAGTGATATTTTTCACACAAATTAAGTTACGTGCTAAACTATGCAATTTTATTAAATCAGAATCCTCAACAATAAGGTACATACAAATTAAATTTTTTTACTAAAATAAACTCGTGTACTGTATTATTATTATTTTTTTGTTTGTTTTACATTACAGTACAGTAGCTTTTTGTTTTCTATCAGTTACTTCATTTATGTACAGAATTAAATTCATGTACCATTAGAATCTGATTATTTTTTGTCTTAAACGCTAGTTATTGTTGCCTCTTGGAACAGAATTAAATTCATGTACCATTAGAATCTGATTATTTTTGTCTTAAACGCTAGTTATTGTTGCCTCTTGGAGGAAAATTCGCTAATCCAAACTTTTCAATAATCCGAACGTGCATGGTTTTTATTAGTTCGGATTAGCGAGATACCACTGTATCACATTATGAAAGAAAGTAGCATCAGGCCTGTTATTAGAATTTGGAGATGTTAAACTTAGCTTTTTTTTATGCAGATGATGATGATATACTCTGAAACACATCAAGTACAAGTCTCCAAAATTCACTAACTAAATTGGATAACAGCTGTAATAAAAATTTGGCATGAAAATCAGCAATAAAGCAACCAAAACTATGAAAATAGGCAGGAGCATAAAAAATTTCATCTCCATTTTGGAGATCTTACAGCTATTTAGGCATAGTTTTTAGTAAAGATGGCAAGTTAAATCTGGAAATAGAGAACAAAATAAGCAAAACTGGTATAGTGGATAGCGCTGAATAAATTTATATGAACAAGAGAGAAATTAGCCAAAACATCAAACTAGCAGTATACAAGAAGGTATTCAAATCAATTTTTTAAGTTATGGATATGAGACATAGGTTAGAAATAAAACAAAGATTGATCAAAGACTAGATACTACAGATATGAGGGTTCTAAGAAAACTTAGAGGAGTGAACAGATGGCATCAACAACTGCAGAATCGTATTAAAAATAAAGATATTAGAAAGGAACTTGACATTGTTAACATTCAAGTGCCAGCAGAGCTCATCTAAGGTGGTATGGCCACTTAAATAGAATGGGTGAAGAAAGGTTAGCAAAACGGGTGTTTGATGCCAAGATGGCAGGAAAGAGACCCAGAGGAAGACTAAGACTAGGTAGATTGATTCAGTCAGAAGTGTCTTAGAAGTATGAAGTAATAGTTTGATTTGGAGGAAAATTTGTTGATAGGAGATTAATAATAATGTAAACTTAATGATGTAGTGCAGTCATTTTTTACCTGACAACCTCCCCCCCTTCAGGGTGCATATCAGGAAATTGATGATTATCAAAGAAAGAGCCAAACGTTTTATTTTGATAATGTAAATTATACAGAAATACTGAAAATAAATATCAATCCATATTTCAAAGCTGACTATATGTACAACTTTGAAAGTTGCAAAATCTTGGCCATAGAGCGTGTGGTAGGAAGTCAGCTGAATAAATTCATATGGAATAAGAAGGAAAGTCAAAACATATATTTTAGATTTTTTTTTTTTTTTTTTTTGTCACAAGTTGCCCCAATCCTGAAGATACTTCAGGTGCAAACATTGTTTGCTTACACTTGGATAAAGCATTAAACTAAATATATAATTTATATATATTTAGCATCTGCTTTTTTGATTCACTGTTTCTGATTATGTGTGTGTGAGAGAGAAAGAAAGAGAGAGAGCTATATTGAAAATAAAAACACTAGCTAGTGATGGTAGTGGGAGTTAGATGGCAGTGGTGTAGTTGGCAGATTGAGTGATGGAGACAAATAAGTGTAGAGTAGGTGCCCTCCCTCGATGAGTCCTTGGACTCCCTGGAGGTATCACATAATAATAATATTAGCTCTATCCATGTACAAACCAATTTCAACTTATGGATCTGAGAGCTGAGTAAGAAATAAAACACTCCATCAAAGACTTTGATATGAGACCACAGATATGAGAGATCTGAGAAAGATTGGGAGAGTGAGCAAATGGCATCAATGGCAGTAATTTGTTAAGGATGAGGATATTAGGAAAGAACTTGCCATTGTTAGCATTCAAGACTGTATTAGAAGAGCTAATCTCAGATGTATGGTCGCTTAAACAGAATGGGAGAGGAAAGATTAGCAAAACAAGTGTTCTTTTGCCAGGTTGGCAGGAAAAAAAAACAAGAGGAAGACCAACATATAGATGGATTAATTTCAGTAAAAAGTGTCTTAAGAAGACAGAAATGTAAGATCAGATAATGTTGGAGTCTTGACAGATTAATTTGGAGGAAAACTGTTGATTGGAAGTTAGTAATGGTGTAATTTTTCATGTAGTATTATCATAATATCCTGTACACTCCTGAGTATAGATATCAGGAATTTGATGATCTAAAATGTCACTTCAATTATTCCTTAAGCGTCGTAAAATGTCATCAAATGTCGACTGAATCCCACTCACTAAAGGTTTAATCCTACAGTACATTAGTAGAATGCTAATTCTACTAAAAGTTTCTTTTAATAGAATTAGCATTCTACTAAAAGGTACACGCAAAAGGTATGTGCCCAATGTGGGCACATACCTTTAACCCCCCACACACACTGGCCTGGTTGGCTAAGTATATAATGTCTCCAATCTTCAAATTAGCCAGGAAACAAAGAAAATTAAAAGGAATTAAAGAAACTTTCATGCTAAATTACTTTGATATGGAAATAATACAATTAACAAAGGTAATATGATGGAAAGCCAAATGAATAAATTTATATGTACTAAGAAAGAAATCACCTAAAACATTGAACTGCAATCAAGTAGTACACAAGAATACCCCTAATTTTTTCAAGAAAACTGGTCTGCAGAGCATGCTAGATAGGAGAAGAAAAGATGATATGAGTGAGATTCACTATAACATATCTTTCAATACAACACTATTCCTTTGGTCACTATGAGTTACAATGAGTCAGTCAACTACATAAAAGAATATAAGATTAATAATATTTGACAATTTAGGCAGTCAGTCTCTCCAAGATATATAGTCATTTAATCAGAAACGTGTCAAATGATTAGTCAAACAAATATTTGAAATAAAGATGGCACATGAAAAAAAGCCAAGGTATGCTGATCCTATTACAGAACTAACAAATAATAAATTTAGTCAGCTATTTTAATTTATTCTGGACTTGGCTTGGAGAATTCCCAGAGGCAGAGCTACATGCCACCAGATGGCTCCAGGTTGCAGATAGGGAAACGGTCTTCAGATATGAAGACTAGTTACCAATGTAGTCCCAGACAAGCAGCACCGATACCAGCAGAGCACAGAGGTGTACCACTGGTAAGGGCACTCCTTTAAATACCACAAGGTTCCATGATGGTGTTGGGACAATGGCGAGTCTGTGTCACCATTTCAAAAAGGCAACTTACCCTGGCAGCAGGACTGTCAATACATCTTGGAGATGAAGATCCAGAGGACTGACACGGCTTCAACATGATAACCATGGGCAATGATGAATTTTTGTCTCTGTGGTTATGACACAGCAGTAGAGAAGGCAATGGGAAACCACTCTACTAAGATTCCAGGATAACCTTCATGATGACGATGCATTTTTAAGGTCATGAGTCCTCAGACATGAGGAGATCGAAGAGAGAGAGAATTTACTTTATAAAGCTATACATTTATAGTAACATTACTTACCTTTCAGGTCTTTTAATAATCCACCAATTATTTACATCTTTAAAACTGTAGCATGTTACCTGCCAATAAAATAAGCATTAATTTTCAAATAAATGGCAAATTTGTGTAAAAATATATATGCATTTAATTTTCAATTATTGTAAGCACAGAGCATTATCAGCACAGCTATGAAGCTCTGTAGACCCAGCAACATTTTTCAAAAAAAGTGTAACTGTGAATTCAGAGCTTCACAACTGCAACTATAAATTACTTGCATTATTCGTTATGACAGGAATTTTATTAATTTCTCAATCATTACCAAACAGATATAACATAAACAAAATGATATATTATTTCTGATGATCTATGTATATTTCCTGGAGCTTTTTCAGTTGAAATGCAAAATACAAAGTATCTTTTTGTCTTATATGTGAGGAATCTTATCTAATATCAAATGAAATATATTCTGCTTATTTATTCTTATATGAAACATTTGTTCTAACAGACATAATCTGTATGGAAACTACCAACCAACAAAATAAAAAAATATTTTGAACTTGAGCTTGATTTTGATAAGAAAAGAAGAAAACTGCCTCCCTTGAAGTTTATTTTCTAATAAATTCATTTGCTGATGAAATGCTAATTAATATAAACCATGTTTTGGGAAGGGGAAAAAATGCTCATGTTACTTATGAGCATTTTTCCCACCCATCATAATATGGAAAGCAGCAATTTTTAAATTAAAACATAATTCAAAATTTAAAATGAACTAATATCTTCTCCCTTTTACCATAAATTATATTATTAGTGACTTTCTATTTAATTACTTCCATCTCCCTATGATAATGATGACAGAATTTTGCCTTCTGAAGGATTTTCTTTGTACAAAACAGACAACTTGGCCTCCTTATTCAAGCAACCAACATTGTACAGACATAGAACACTGATGCCTTTGGTTTTACTATATGAACTGCATTCATAGTAATGCTTCACAGTATAACCATTGCTAATAGATGAAAAAATAAATTAGTTTATTGAACTTACTAATATTTTGCTGGTTTTCTACCTAGTATCATCAGGCACTACACTAAAACATTTGTTACAATTCAATTTGTAATTGACACAGAACTAATGTTCTAACAAGATACCCTTCTTATGGGCCAGTAACCGTAAAGTTAATTTGGAGAAGTCTGGTCTCAGGATGACTGCAATCCAGATATTCAGCAAATTAATACAACCAAACTTGTTGAGGTTGGGGGAATGCCTTGTAGCGAATGCTGATTCTAAAAATAAGTTTTTAGTAAGTTCAAGTTTATATTAGTAAGTTCAATAAATTATATTCTTTTTTCATCTCTTGGTGCTGTTTATACTGTAAAGCATTGATATGAATAATAAACAACACTCCTAAGCCTTTTTATACATAAACAAATTGTAATTCTAAATAACCCACCTCAACTCAATCCATATTCATCTTCTTCTTATCATGGTATCAGATCCTATAGCTCATTTGGTTTCTAATAATTTCTTTAAGAGTCTTCCTCAATTTCTTTTTCCTTCTGGTTTACATTTTAGGGAATTTTTGATAGCCTATATGTTGCCATTCACATAATGAATGAATTTACTTCTATAATTATTAGAGTTACTGTAAAATTCCTGTTTCGTTTCATCCAGTTCAGCATCCTACTGCTTCTCTCAAAAATTTAATTTCTACTGATGTCATTCTTTGTTGATTAATTTTTTTTCTTAACTCAATCCATATTTCCATAGAACCATCAAGCTCCTGCCCTCTTGCTGTACTCTCTCTCTCTCTCTAATCGTGCTCCTTTTCAGTTATATTATCTATCCATGCATTTATATTTTCATAAACAGGTGGAAAATATGACTGTTTCTCAATCCAACTTGTTAATAACAATGACATCAACACTGTCCCATTAACAGTGTAATAACATTTGCATCACCTGTACGTTTTTTCGTTTCATGATAAAAGCATTGTTGCTCTTAATGTTTTAATAAGTAATATTTTTGTTGTTGGTTGGTGCAACCTCACTAAAAGTTAATGGCATTAGTGAGACTTGGTTGACAGTGGATTATGTAGTTAAAGGGACAGAATATGAGTGATATATTTTCAGGGAAGATAGAGAGATCAGAATTCAAGAGGGATGCTGTCGATGATAGTAGATACTTGCAGACTTGGAGTCAGAGGTCACCCGGAAAGACAGACATGGAGGGCAATGCATTTGAAACAATGTGGCATGAAAGAGAAGCAAGATGACAAAATATATAGTCAGTTATTGCTACAAGCCAGGAGGTGTAAGAGATGCTGATTTAAGAGCTGGAAATGATATCAGAGGATTTGTCCATAACCAAGTGTGATTATAAAGTCTTCTCTCTCAGGAGATTGCCATGACATCCTATGACATTCATGGTTCTATCAAAAATAAAATAGCCTCAAATAAACCTCTAAAGTTTTAGTTTTTATTTATATTAATCCCATACATGGCAGGTAAAAGAACCTGAGCACATCAGTGCTGTGTGTGTATAGGTGCAGGTGAGGTTTGAGAAATTAGTTTAGTGACATTTTTTCCCATAATGCATGTCTGTAAGATGTGTGTGGTGAGTTACTGAAAAAATAATCATAATTAAAATTCTGAATATTTTTACAAATTGTTTATGTTAAAATGTTTATTAGTTTTAGTTTCATAACACACATTGTCAGCACTTCCGATGTGCCCGTTACTGAAATTGTTTAGTCAAAAATGATATGTAAAGAAGTTAAAAAATTTATGTGCTTACTGGATTTGATATCTGTATTACTTACAGGAATTTTATTGTAATTTAAAATATTAAGTTTTGTGTTTTATGAAGACATTCTCTTGTCACTAACGGAGACAACGTGCCAGCCATTATACCTAGTTTCTCGCTTGCCACTTGGAGTGCGCATGCTTGCCGAGAAGTTTGATGTGTGATTGACAGCTGACAAGGAAAGCGTTCAGTATCTGAATCTGAATAACGACTGTAAACAAGATAGCGTTCGGAAGGAATTTAGAACACAGGCCGGCAGATATTTAGATTCAGAGGAACTTGAGTTTTTTTATGTGACAGTCGAAGGAAAATTAATAGTATATTCTGAAAAAGGAATCGTGGAACTATTAAGTTTCAAAGTGGAATAAGTATTGATGAATAAAAAGGAAATATTGCTACAGGCGTTTTAAAAGGAATATTGGAGGAAATGCTAATTGGAAGATTTATAGGAGATTCCGAAAAGGGAATCGTAGAACTGTAAGTTTTTTTAATTGGAAGAGTTAAGACTGTCAATAAGCATTTTAGTGAATAAAAGAAGAAGTTGCTATTTACGTTCTAAAGGAATGTTTGTGGAAATGCTAATTGGGAAGATTCATTTGTATTAAGGACGCAGATCTAATGATTAATTCTAATAAAAAGAGACGGAATTAAGTCAGGAAGAATAAAATGTGTGCTACGTGAGTGATGAAAAGGGATCCTATGAAAATGAAGAATAGAGTCATATATCTTCGGAAAAGGGCCTTGACAGAGAAAGAAACTGGCTATGAACATTTTGTGATTGTGCAAACAAAGTGTTTAGTCTAGTCTTAAGTGTAAGTTCATTTTAAAAGGCCTTGGATCCAATTAATTCTGTAGTTAGTTATAGTTAAGTAATATTTGTTTGAAGTGTGTATATACTGTGTTTGTTATATTAAATGTCTTTATTTTGTATTTTGGTCTTGAGTCAGTGATTATTTGGATTCTGAAAGAGAGTTAAGGTCATTGCACCAATTGGAGTGAACCCTTGTGCATATAATAATATATAGGTACACTCGGAAATTAAAAATAATTGTTAGAAAAAGAGATTGATTAACAATTTCCTTTTTAAATAAAACCAATTATTAACATCATGGGATACTAAGGCAATTGATGTGAAGTTATTAGCCTCTATATCAAGTAACTTCCTGCACAAACTTTACTTGCTTACATTTGGATAAAGAATGAAACAGAATATAATTTCTTGCCATCTTTAATTTATAGTTTATTGATATTTTTCTTGAAGAGTTGCAGGTTGTAGCTGTTTGAAAATACTTCATGAAAAAGGTTGTTCCAGAGGGCAGAGAGGTAGACAGAATAAAATAGGCAGTTTTACACATAAAATCAATATGTGTGTGTTTGCGTGTGTATCTTTTTTTTTTTTTTTAAATATACACAGATTTTTGCTATGTGTTCTTATCAAATTTGTATTCTTATCTTTAATTTATAGTTTATTGACATTTTTCTTGAAGAGTTGCAGGTTTATTTTTGCTATGTGTTCTTATCAAATTGTGTTCTTAATATAGGCAATTAGCAATCAGGTTAGGTAAGCATTCCACTTAACAATAATAAAGTTGTAAACCACTAGTTCTAGCATTTACACATTACTAATACAATAACAGAAAACCCTCTGTACACTCATCTGCAAAAAATTTAATTAAAATTAAATAGGACTAGTTAACACATCTGAAATGGACATAAAGTATCAATAATGACAGAAATATAAACTTTCTATGTATGCCTATAATTGCAACATTCAATGGCACTGTTCATTAGTTCTACTTCTCCCACTAAGTTAATTTATTCATTTAAACTCACTAGATCATAATATTGGTAGAGTCTACCATCACAGCATAATGTTCCATAGTAGCTGCAATTACAGTTCCTTATAATGATAAGACCAGCCCATTTATACATTAAATCAACACATGTTCCATGACCAGCTCTTACTCAACTTAATTATATCACATGTGGAGCGAAAGATTAAAAAATGTCATCAGTTCCATAGGATTAATACTGAATGTTGGTTGCTGTAGGATGTCCAACTCCATGAAGACTAAATCTATTTTTTTTTTAATCCTTTGTCAAACTGAGTTTATTATTATCTTCAAACTGCTGATATATATGCTCAGGGAATGTACAGAACACCTTGACAGTACTACTAATCCATTCTGTTTAGATGATCATACCACCTCAGATTAGCTCTGATAACATATTCCTAAATGCTAACAATGGTAAGTTCTTTCCTAATATCCTCATTTTTAATATGATACTGCCATTGATGCCATCTTTACTCCTTTAATCTTTCTCAAAAACTATCATATCTGTGGTATTTAGTCTTTGATAAAGTGTTTTATTTCTAACCCAGCTCTCAGAGCTATAAGTTAAAATCGATTTGAACATTGTCTTGTATACTAATTTAGTGTTTTGACTAATTTCTCTCTTATTCCACATAAATTTATTCAGCTGACTTCCTACCATAGAGGCTTTACTACTTCTGTTGTCTATTTCCATATTTAATTTGCCATTTACTAAAAATTTTGCTTATATAACTGAAATGTTTTACTTATTCAATAGGTTCTCCCTTCAGGATACAGCTGATGTTTTCAATGCTCCTGCCTATTTTCATTGTCTTTGTCTTTTTATTGCTGATTTTCATATCAAAGTTATTTTAACAGTTATTTGATTTAGTTAGGGAATTTTCATCCTGACTTGTGCTAGATTAATTTAGAAGAATAAGCATTATCTGCATAAAGTAAGGAGCTAAGATTAACATCGCCAATTTTGATATCAGGTTTAATACCACATTCCTTCATAATGTGATCCATATACATAATTACTAACAGTGGAGACAATGTGTACCCTTATCGCATACACCTGATTTAACATCAAACCATCTTCTTATACCTCCTTCAGATATAACTGCTGACTTTCAGCTCAAACAGAGACTATGTATTGCACAATATAATGTTCCATCTACACTATGAAACTGAAACATTTTAAAGTGCTCTCCTCTTAGCACCTATCATATACCTTTTCCAGATCTGCAAAACTTAAATACAGGTCCTTGTTATATTCCCAAGATTTCTAACCTATGTGCCTTAAAATGAAAATCTGATCCTGACCACCTCCTTGGCATGAATCCAGCTTGTGCCTCTCCATGCTTCCCTTCCACAATTCTTCTTAGCCATTTCTCAAGCATACAAGGGTGGTCTGAAAAGTTCTCGACCTGACAATAAAAAAACGAATTTATAATTTCAAAATTATTTTTATTTTTCAACCTAATCTCCCTTAAGATTAATACATTTATTCCAGCGATGCTCCAGTGCCACTATCCCATCCCTGTAGTGATTCTCAGTAAAATCTGCAAAATATCCCTCTACAGCTGCAATCACCTATTGATTTGAAGAAAAACACTGACCAGAGAGGAAGAGTTTTAGTTTTGAGAACAGATAGAAGTCAGAGGGAGCCAGATCTGGGGAATAGGGAATGTTCCAACAATTCATAGCACAGATCCCTTAATTTTCCGATTATCAAAACACCTTTGTGGCAGGTGCATTGTCCTGATGAAAGATGATTTTTTTTCTTCTTCAAACTGGGTCTTTTCTCACAATTTTTTTTTGTCTAGTCTGGTTAAAAGATCAGAATAATATTCCCTAGTTACTGTTTAACCCTTTTCAAGATAATTAATAAAAAAAATGCCTTTAGCATCCCAAAAGACTGATGCCATGACCTTTCCTGCTGATGGAACTGACTGTCTTTTTGGTGCTGAACAACTAGCTTCTGCCCACTGTTTTGACTGCTCTTTGGATTCTGGTTTGTAATGGTGAATCCAAGTCTCATCCAAAGTAATAAATCGATGTACAAAATCAGTTTTATTCTTGTTAAAACACTCCACTGTTTAGAGATTTTCATGCGAGTGCATTTTTGATCTGCTGTGAGCAAGTGCGGTACACATCTTGTGCAAAGCTTTTTCATTTGCAATTCTTCATGCAAAATATATACACGTTCTTTTGAAATGCAATTTCAAAAGAAGGTGTAGTCTCAGAAATTTTACGCACTCTGACTCGCCAGTCATCCAATACCATATCATGCACTTGATCAATGATTTCTGGTGTTGCTACACTTTTTTGACGTCCTTCACGTGGATCATCTTCAAGGCTGGTACTGCCACGTTTAAACTCAGCAGCCCATTTCTTAATTCTCGAAAATGAAGGAGAAGGGTACCCATAAACTTTTATGAACTTGGAATGAATTTCTTTTGGTGTTAAACCTTCTTTTACAAAGAATTTTATAACCGCACGATACTCAATTTTATCCATTTCAAGGGATATAGACAACACCTTTGCTTCAGACAGCTGTATAAACCAAACTACTTGATAGAATGACTTGCAATTTCACATGGATGCTTATGACAGATGTACCAACTTAGAAAAAAAAATCTAGCTGATGGTGTTGCCATCTATGGTCAAGTCCGAGAACTTTTCAGACCACCCTCGTACTAGTATAAATCTTAAAAGGCATTATCAGCATGAAAATTCCTCTGTAATTTTCCCATTAAGTGTTACTTGCCTTTTTATAGAGTATTATGACAGCCAATCCAATTATCTGGACCCACTGTCCAGGCCTTTTGTTATATTTTTATATGTCTGCTGCACATTACAAATCCTGTTGACCGCACCAATTTGTTATATTTTAATATGTGAGCTTGCTTTGCTCTCTGTTATTCCCCATCTATATCCAAGTTTGTTATATTAAAGACAGTTGTGGAATAAAATAACAATATATTTAATCTTATTTTTTATTTGTTGGTTAGAATGTTCCAGATTCAAATCTGTGATAGTGCAGTGACTTCAGAATCAACAGATTGTACTCTAAAGAATGAAGCACAATGATAAAAAAATAAAAATATTTGCTGTAAACATAAAATTATAATACATAATGTAATACAACAGATAATACACACAAGGAATAATTAAATGGCCATTTTTTAAAATAACATAAATGAATTCTATATTATTCTCTTGTACTCTTAACTTTCACAGTTAATTCAATACTGAGACAATACACAAGATATTTTACGAAATAAACTGAACATAGCATTCAGCTAAAAGTTCTGTAGTCTCAGTATATTTATTAAATATACTGCCATATAGACATTTCCTTACTGCATCTATCTTTCAATTTTCTGAAATAGGTATGACGAATAATCTCTCAAACAACAGGAATACATTAATTGAGCAGTTCCAAATGCATTTCCAATACAGGGACTTATTACCATAGATTTCATATCACTCCTTGGAACATATATCGCTTGACTTTCATTAAACACCAGTATTCTCATATACAAAGGCTTGATATATTATGCTGTACTTCAATATTAGCTTCACAGTTCCGTATCCTTGGAGAGTAATTCAAGATGCATATACAGCTTTTATGAGATTAGAGAACTTAACTCGGTTTATTAGACCTCTTTGGATAATAATTTTAAGAGAAACTTGTGCCATAGTTCTATACAACATATATACACGAAAACACAAGGTAAAAGTATTATTTATTAAATACACTGCCATATATTTCAATCTAAAATTAACAGATAACATCAGTGGCTTAAAAACAATTTTTAGGCGGAATGCAAACAATTGATTTATTCGAAATAGAACGAGCCACGTGAAGTTAAATCATCAATAGTATTATGCTTTCACTGAAGAAAGAGTTAATCATGAAAGTGTAAAATAAATTGCATATATATATATATATATATATATATAGATAGATAGATAGATAGATAGATAGATAGATATAATTTATAATATCACACTAAACAGATCATCAGATAGATGTAGTATCTAGTTGGTTTCTTAAGACCTTATGTCTTTATAAAATATCATTATTGGTCTTAATTAGTAAAAAACTTTAATGATGTGTTATTCGAATCAAATTTTCCCATATTTTTGATAAAGATAGGCAGTCATTCCTATTCCTATTAATAAATTCTCAATGTATTTCCTCCTTTTCTAAAGATAAGCACTCACCTATGTCTCTTCCATGTGTCTACCAAATTCCGTGTGACTGCATCTTTCCTACTTTGGACAAACTGAATGCTCAATAGAACACAGAATATAAGAACATCAATCATATATTTTCCACAGAAAATCTAATAAGTCTGGATTAGCTCAACATGGAATAGAGCCAGACCACAACATTCTTTCATCTGAAACTAGCCTTCTACATAGATGTCAGTACAAATTCAAATGCCTATTTAAAGAGAGTGCCAAGGCCTTGCTTCACTACCCTAACTTGAATCGGAATGACTGCCTATCCTCATCAAAAATATGGGAAAGTTTGATTCGAATAACACATCATTTAAGTTTCTTTTTTTTTAATACTAATTAAGACCAATAATGTTATTTTATAAAGACATAAGGTCTTAAGAAACCAACTGGATACATCTATCTGATGATCTGTTTAGTATGGTATTATAAATTATATATATATATATATATATATATATATATATATGTATGTAAATAAGTTTTTTTACCTTGGGAATAATGTATATTAGGGTTACCAAGTAATTTTATAAACTTGGTTATTTTACTCCTAATCCCAAGTAAGCAAACAGTTAAGTTTGCACCTGAACGTAGCTCAAATCCAAAGGTGGTGCAACACCAGGGCAACTCATTGCAAAGGTGAGCAAAGCTCTGATCACCACTCCTAGTATTTTCCATAATGTAAAGCACATCTCACTAAGAGATGTATACTGCAATACATTATGGGTGGGGTCACTACCCAGACCACCCATAATGTATTACAGTATACATCTCTTAGTGAGATGTGCTTTACATTATGGAAAATACTAGGAGTGGTGATCAGAGCTTTGCTCACCTTTGCAATGAGTTGCCCTGGTGTTGCACCACCTTTGGATTTGAGCTACGTTCAGGTGCAAACTTAACTGTTTGCTTACTTGGGATTAGGAGTAAAATAACCAAGTTTATAAAATTACTTGATAACCCTAATATATACAGTCAACCCTTCTATAACGCGGTACTCTTATAATGCGGTTTCCATATAACGGGGAGCCAAAATTGCAACAGCCCTCCTATAATGTGGTACTCTTATAACGCGGTTTCCGTTCAACAACATTCCATCAACTTAATTGGTTTAAGAAGATTCTCTATAGCATGAACTTATCTGTGTGTTAAATTTTTACAGTTGAAATTAATGGGGAATTCCCTTCTTTTTGGTGAAGGTACATCACCATTTTCCAATTTCAGTTATCAGGGAATTCCCCTATAAGCGAAGAAACAATGCGAGATTGTTCACAGTGCTCTGTTTTAATGCTTAAAATAGACTGTATGATTGGCTGTTGCATATTTGCGTGAATTTTTTTATCCAATAGCGCTGCCGAACTTTCACTGTTTCAACCACCCACTTTGTCATCAATTTTAAGTGCAACTTAGTAAGAAACTGTCTGTAAATCCGTGCAGACATACATATCACGATTAGTGTTCAATAAAGTGCCTTTTGCTCGCTTAATTTGTGTTATCGTAATTGGACAACATTACACAATACCGTAGGTAATATTTTTTATTTGTTGTAATATAATAATAATAAAATAATTGTTAACCTCAGGTATGCATAATGTCAGACACAAAAGAAACAAGAAAACAGTTAAAAAGAAAGTTTAATATCTCTTGAGGACAAAATCCAAATTTTAAATTGTTTAAAGGGTGGTTCCCATATAATGCGGTATGAATCAATCTGATTCGTACTAATTCTGAGTTTCTTATAGCGCGGTTTTCATATAACGAGGTATACGGTTTCCATATAACGTGGGACGAATTAATCTGGTTTGCACGTTAAATCTGAGTTTCTTATAACATGGTTTCCATATAACGCGGTACGAATTAATCGCGTTATAGGAGGGTTGACTGTATATATATTTTAAAACATAGATTTAATGACTTAAAAAAACCGAGATAACTCATAAAGATTTAAATGAGAATAATACAACTAGTTTCGGCTTATAACAGCCTTCCTCAGGTATTCATAAAGGAAAAGAATAGTAATAAACATTGAAGTATCTAAAACAACTGGAAATTACAGGTAAAAATTGCCACACATAATTGATACATAAAAAACGTATTTTTTCAAGTTGTT
Source organism: Typopeltis vanoorti (assembly GCF_054136105.1). NCBI lineage: Eukaryota > Metazoa > Arthropoda > Arachnida > Uropygi > Thelyphonidae > Typopeltis > Typopeltis vanoorti. The sequence continues at coordinate 71,616,385 of NC_143556.1, read as the reverse complement.
CTAACAGGTGTGCCATTGTTTATTGCAAGTGTGCATGCAGGCTCACGTGAACGCCAATATTGAATAACTGCATCATGGCTATCTGGGATGTTATAACTAAAATTGTTGTTCAAGTGGACACGGTTCAGCAGGATTTTCCTTGATTCTACAATTTTTCTCTCAAACTCATCATCACAGTGAAAAATATTTTCTGATCTATCCCAGCAAATGGAGTGGCTTTGTTGATCATCATTAGGATTATTTGAAAAAAGAACATGACTGGATAACGCAGTTGCATGAGATCTTTTGTAAGAGATGTCTCTCTTATGCTCTTCTATACGTTGTTCAATAGATTTGTTAGTTTGTCCAAAAAATATTTTTCGCTGTGATAATGAGTTTGAGAGAAAAATTGTAAAATCAAGGGAAATCCTGCTGAACCCTGTCCACTTAAACAACAATTTGAGTTATAACATCCCAGATAGTCATGCTGCAGTTATTCAATATTGGCGTTCATGTGAGCCTGCACGCACACTTGCAATAAACAATGGCACGCCTGTTAGAACAACTTGAAAAAATACAACGCTTTTTATGTATAAATTATGTGTGCCAATTTTTACCTGTAATTTCCAGTTGTTTTAGATACTTCAATGTTTATTACTATTCTTTTCCTTTATGAATACCTGAGGAAGGCTGTTATAAGCCGAAACTAGTTGTATTATTCTCATTAAAATTTTTATAAGTTATCTTAGTTTTTTAATGATGAGGAGAGAGGACGAATATGTGGGAAGAAGGGTCATGCAGATGGATGTGCAAGGAAGGCGGAAGCGTGGGCGGCCAAAGAAGAGATGGAGGGAGCTGGTAGAAGAGGACTTGAAGATGAAGAACTTGGATGTGGTGACAGCCCAAGACAGGAAGGTGTGGAGGAGACTCATAATAAACAGTGACCCCACTTAAGTGGGAGAAGCTGCAGAAGAAGAAGAAGAAGAAGATCTTGGTTTTTTAAGTCATTAAATCTATGTTTTAAAATGTGTCACAACAACCGAGTAAAAGCCTATGATCACACACACACACACACACATATATATATATATATATATATATATATATATATATATGCAATTTATTTTGCACTTTCATGATTAACCTTTTCTTCAGTGAAAGCATAACGCTATTGATGATTTAGCATCACGCGGCTTGTTCTATTTCGAATAAATCAATTGCTTGCATCCTACCTTGTAAAAACTGTTTTTAAGCCACTGATAATGTCTGTTAATTTCAGACTGAAATATATGGCAGTATATTTAATAAATAATACTTTTACCTTTTGTGTTTTCATGTATATATTGTATAGCTATTTGGATCTCTTTCCCTGCTTACTTACTCTGTTTCTTTTCTAGCATCCTGTTACCAAATGACAACTGTTCTAAAATCAACAACCAACGCGCATGTCCGATACCAAGATTCAAAGTGAAACTCAAGTCACAACATGGCTGCTGTTGCTACAGCGCTCTCATGCTACGAATATTTGACGTGAAACACTATGGTAAACAACATAAATTAATTTATAATATACATTCAACATTGCTGCGTTATTCCCTAAGGATTACAAGATATGGTAAGCAAGTTCAAGTTTACTGCTTATAACTGCAATTAAATCATTTTATATTGCTACTGCTTAACCACATATCAGCTCTGGTAATGCTAAGCATATACCTGCATTAGTAAATGCAAACAAATCACATATATACTTTTAGATTATCTTTATCACATAACAAAACATATTCCTTATTAATTAAAATTTTCACTAAACATATAAAAATGAATATAATAGGTAAAACATTTATGTGAGATTTTTACATCTAATTCAGCTGCCTTCGCACATTTCAAGTTTTTGATCGCTTTTTCTATTTCAAACATGGATATGTATTTCTGATTACATTATGGTTGGGTTCTATACCTATTTAAGTGTGCTGACCCTTTTTGTTTCATTCAGTGATTCTTCAATCTTCAAAGTAATTATTCCATACATCTAGAATATCTTTATATATCCAGTTTTCATGTCACCTGTATCATCTTTGATTCCTTTTACAGTACTCTTTCTTCCATTTCTAAACTTTTTTAATAGCCTCCAGAATATTTTGCCACCTTCCTGATATTATTTTCTAGGAAGGTGGCAAAATAATCCAAAGGTTATTGAAAATGCTTAGAACTGGAAGAAAGAATACTGTAAAGAGCTTATAAATATTCTTATGTATTAGTAGATTTATATTATTATTATTAAGAAAGACCTACAGGGATTAAGGGATTCATTGAGGGAGGCCGCATACTACACTCACCAGCTATCATACTTATTCATATTTATGAATTTAGGGACACAAAACACACGTGTTGAAAAGATTATTTTACTGATTAATAATAAAATAATAACTTGATGTTTCGACCCCTGTATTGAGGTCATCATCAGAAGTATAGATGTGTATAAAAACCAAGCTACATGCTGAATTAGATGTAAAAAACGGTATGTTACATGCGTAATCTATTTTGTAAACCCCTGGGTGGGCTAGGTGTGGAGGGGGTACTTGGAAGAAATGAGTAGGTGTCTTAATTTTGTCGGGGGTTTAAAGGTGGTTTTGATGTTGTAATTGTGTCGTGTTCTATATATTTTTTCAGAAATGCCTCTAACATATGGTATAGCAATAGAATTCTTGAAATCTTTTTGTTATTAGTGGTATCTTCGTGGAGGATCTTGTGAATGGTTTTTATACTGTATCCATTTTTTATAAAGGTATGTTTGATGGTCTCATATTCATGGTTAAGAGCTTATTCATTTGAACAAATGGTTTGAGCTCTGTGTTTAAGGGTGCTTATGACGCCTAGTTTTTGTGTTGTGTGGTGATAAGAAGTTTTGTGTGTGGTAAACTGAGAAGGAGAGACAGCCTGAAGGAAGACGTGTGACAAGAGTGTCAAGGAACGGAAGAGAGTTGTTTTTTTCCATTTCAATGGTGAATTGGATGCATTTGTGTGGTTTGTTCAGGTGGCTAAGGAATGTATCTAATGCTTCGTGGTCATGGGGCCAAATGGCGAAAATATCGTCGATGTATCTGAGCCAAATTTTGGGCTTTAAGCACACTGATTTCTAGAGCTCGTTGCTCAAAGTCTCCCATATAAAAGTTTGCTATTGGGGGAAAGTGGTGAGCCCATGGCTGTACCCTCTTTTTGAAGGTAAAAATTGTTTTGCCACACGAAATATCTGGAGTGGAGTACGTGGGCAAAGAGGGTCGTGATGTCGTGTGGAAATATGTTCTGTAAGAGTAAGATAGTATCACTGATTGGGATAACTTCCCTTTTCATTGGTGAAAAGGGGAGTTATGTCAAAGCTGACTAATAGATCTTGGTCGTGGAGTGTAATGTTTTTAATTTTGTTTAAGAATTGTTGTGTATTTTTTATGTAGGAAGGGGAATGATCAACTAATTCCTTGAGTATGGCCGCTGATTTTTTGGCTAAGTAGTAATTCGGACTGTCGATTCCTTCTACGATTGGGCATAATGGTGTGTCTGTTTTGTGTACTTTTGGCAGGCCATAAATTCTGGGCGCACGGGCATACTGCGGTATTAATTTTTTAATTGTTTCTTCCGGCCACGTGTTAACTGATTTAAGTAGTTCAGTAGTTTTCTTTTTGTTGCATTGCATGGGGTTGTAATTTACCATTTGGTAGGTGTTGTGGTCTAATACCAAATGGTTCATTTTTTCAGTGTAGTTTTTTTTTTTTATCATTTTAGAGGGAAGATTAGTTAACAACGTAGATGTAATTTACCTGTATAGAGTGCAATAGCATGTAGCTTGGTTCTTATACACATGTATCCTTCTGATGATGACCTCAATACAGGGGTCGAAACATCAAGTTATTATTTTATTATTAATCAGTAAAATAATCTTTTCAACACGTTTGTTTTGTGTCCCTAAATTCATAAATATGAATGCTGATCACCGTCTAACCTTAAAAGAGAAAGTATCATACTTATTGTTAGAAGTTTTCCCCACTTGGTTATATTATAAATTAAAGATGCCAAGAAATTATATTCTTGATTTAATCCTTTATCCAAGTGTAAACAGATAAAGTTTCACCTGAAGTATTTTCAGGAGAGGGCAATACTTCGGGTGCAAACTTTGTTTGCTTACACTTGAATAAAGGATTAAACCAAGAATATAATTTTTTGGCATCTTTAATTTATAGCATACTTTTTCTTTAATTCATTCACACTGCTTGCACCCACAACATCCAATGACAATTCATTCCAATCACGCACCATCCTATTGCCCTCTTGTCCTTTTCCCACCCTCAATAAATTGAAAAATAACATCAACTAAAATCCTGTATGACCCTTTCTTACAGGATTTCAGTAAGAAAGGGTCATACAGGATTTCAGTTCATATCGCCCCTTTTTTTCCTGTTTGCTAGTGTCTGCAAGTCTACAAATTCTCAATCTGTCTTCATAATCAGTATTCCACAATCCTGGTATTATTTTTAACACTAGCCTTTGCACTTTCTCCGCTATATCAGAATCACAATGGAAACCAGGATACCACACCTTGTAAAGACAAAATGATATTTTTATCTTTACATGTGAAAGTTCGTTTCAGTATTGCAATTATCTTTTGAGTTGTATTTACAATCTCTGCTACATGGCCCCCCTGAACTTCAACTTACTATCTACCAACACAACAAGATCTCTAGCCTTATCAGTTTCTTCTAACATAATCCCACCAATATAATATGACACTGGATATCTAATCACACCAAAGTGAATGACTTCACATTTACTGACATTGAACTGACATCTGTGTTTTCCTATGCTCACAATTCCAGCCTATTCAAATCATTCTACAAGTACCTGCAGCATTCCTGATTACCCTACCTATCTTTGCATGATCAGCAAATAACTGTATTTGCTTGTCCAATTCTCCCCATATCATTAATGTACAGATTAAATAACAGTGAACGAAGCACTGATCCTGGTGGTATACCACTGGTTACTTTAAATCTTGCAGACTCACATCACCCCCCCCCCCACCCTTATACTACTTTTTCATATCTGTCAGTCAGTGCTTCTCTTATCCATGCTAATATTCTATAATCCAAACCCATATTCTCCAATTTATGCAACAGTCTATCATGCTGTATTTTGTCAAAATCCAAAAGTATCATGGTGTATCCATTCCCCTTGTCTAACATAATCTTATTGTATTCTTTTAGCAACATCTGGGCAACAGATTTAGGGGGTAGAGGGGGATCATAATGTTTATTAAGATAATGTTTATTAAGAACCAAAAATAGACAGGCATCAAATTAACAGTTCTTGTTATAAGTCTCATGGTTGTATTTATACAACAATGAGACTTTCAACAAGATGCAGAATATTGTACACTATTCTGTGTACAATATTCTGCAATACATGAAGCTATAAGCTATCACTCAAAGAGTTCTCAAAGATGCTCCTCAAACTGTTTCAACAAGCTTATGTATTATACTTTTTTTCTTGTTTTTATCTTTCTGGCAACACTGTTTAGGTGTGCCTTGCATATATAAATTTTTAAAATTAGTTTGGCAGACAGATCATAAATATACAGATGAAATGGCAGAAGTGACAGCACTGAATTACTGTGGGAGTCCTTTATTCATATTTCTGACCTAATATGAATACCATTCACAAACACCTGGCTGTGTCAGGTTTTTATACACAGTGATCATACTAAATTCAAACTCATAAATAAATTCAATATGTTTTCTTTCAGGGAATTATTTTCAACAGTCTCTGTCTTGAAACCATATCACAACTTACTGAACAGTCTAATGAACTGAAGTCAGCTTATTGAATGAGGATGGACTGGCAATTTGGGATTGTATTCTTATTGGCTTAAACCAAAATATAAAATGATGGTACAACATGACAGAATTTCATGCCGGCTGGGGAGTTGTCCAGTTAAACAAGCCCCCCCCCCATTGTTTTTTCCACGGAATTAGGGTGAACAGCGAAAAGTCAGCTACTGGAACAAATCCTAAAACACACCCCAACTCAACATCACCAGAGTCCAATATCGGTACTATCAACATAAGAAGCCTGAATGGCAAAGAAATGGAGCTAGCTTAGGAATTGGATAAGTACGAGATTGACATAACAGGGGTGACTGAAACATCTCACAAAAACTGGTGAGATCTTTCTGAGCAATAAATACAAAATGTTATATTCAGGCAATGACAATCAAGGAAAAGAAGAATTGGCCATAGTGTTCAACACTAAATATAAGGCTAATCTTCAGGTAGCATGGCAGGTAGTCTCAAGTAGAGTGATGCGAGCAAATATCAGAATGGGGAACTGGACAATGAGACTTATTTGTGCCTATGGTCCCACAGAATGTTCTACTAAGGTAGAAGTTGAGGAATTTTTTGAGGCTCTAGAGAAAGCTACTGACACAATGAAAAAGGAAAAGTTGGTCCTTGTTGGGGATCTAAATAGCAGAGTAGGAAATGATTGTCAGACATACAAAAATATTTTGGGAAAATTTGGAGAAAAGAGCAAAGCTAATAATAATGGCAAATATCTGTTGGATTTCTGCTCAGGACATGGACTAGTTATTACTAATACCATGTTCCAACATAAAAATGTGCACAAATTAACATGGAGAGAAGAGGCAAGGAATAAGAAAAGTCTCATTGACTATGGTATTGTTGATAGTGATGTTTTCTCCCTGGTTGCAGGACACCAGTGTACAGAGGATTTGAAATTGGAAGTGATCACCATTTAGTCTTCAGTAGAATAAAATTGAATTTCATATTGAAAAGAAGAACATGTAAGATATGTAAGAAAGTTTTAAAGTGAATAAAAATTGAGCAGTTCTCAGATATGAACTGTAGACTAAAATACACAAACAATATTCAAAAAAAACTGAAAGAGTTTGAGAACAGGAATCAAAGCTTGGAGATTCAGTGGCAAATCCTGAAGAAAACACTCACTGATTCAGTCAGAGAGGCATGTGGTTAGGTTGTCTGCAAGGATAGAAAAATCAGAACTCCATGGTGGACACAGGAAGCTAAAGAGGCAGTGAAGGAAAAAAAGAAATGAATATCACAAGTTCCTGGCAAATAAGTCAGCTTCTGCTCTTAGACAATACAGAGACAAATGTAAAAAAGCTAAACACTGGGTAAAACTAACTAAACAAAAGTCATGTGAAGCCCTTACTAAGAATGTAGAAAATAAATATCAAGAAGGTGGCTCAGAAATGGAGGAAAGAGCACTGTGAAAGGAATTAGAGATGATAAAGGTGACATGAAAACTGGAGAAAGATATCCTTCAAGTATGGAATAATTACTTTGAAAAATTGCTAAATGAAACAAGCAGTGATAGCACAGTGGTAAAAATACACTCAACAAGGATGCAGTCAGAAATACATATCCATACTTAAAGTAGAAAACGCCATCAAAGACTTAAAATATGGGAAGGCAGCAGGAGTACATGATATTTGACCAGAGATACTGAAGTATGGTGGTATAAAAGTCTCTCAGTGGCTGCACTGCATAGTTCAGAAGGCCTGGACAGAGAGACGAATTCCAGATGATTAGAGTAGAGCTCACATAGTACCCCATATATAAAAAAGGAAATAAAACTGAATGTGAGAATTAAGAGGTATTTCTCAACTGAGTGTTCCTGGGTTTATGCAAGTATATTTGGGAAACAGTTGAGAAGGATTGTGGAAGAGAAACTTGGTGAAGAACCAGCTGGATTCAGGCCAAATACAGGCTGTCAGGATCAGATTTTCACTTTAGGACAAATAGTTGAGAAATCATGGGAATATAACAAAGATCTGTATTTAAGTTATGTAGATCTGGAAAAGGCATATGACAAGGTGCCAAGAGAAAAGCTATTCAAAACACTACAGTGGTATGGTGTCAATGGAGCATTATATCAAGCAATACTTGGTCTTTATTTGAGTTGTAAGTCAGCAGTTAGAACTGAAGGAAGTACAGGAAGATGATTTTATGTTAAATCTGGTGTCAGACAAGGATGTACATTATCCCCTCTGTTATTCATTATCTATATGGATAACATTATGAAGGAAAGTGGTATTAAACCTGATATCAAAATTGGCGATGTTAATCTCAGCTCTTTTCTTTATGTGGATGATGTTATACTTCTAAATAAATCCGCTACAAGTCTACAAGATTCCCTGACTAAATTGAATAACTGTTGTAATAGATATGGTACGAAGGTCAGCAATAACAAGACAAAGACAATGACAATGAAAATAGGCAGAAGCATTGAAAATATCAAGTGTTGTGAATGGAGAACCTATAGAATAAGTAAAACATTTCAACTACTTTGGCACAATTATTAGTGAAGATGGTAAATGAAATATGGAAATTGACAACAGGATCAACAAAGCTGATATGGTAGGAAGTCAAATGAATAAATTTATATGCAATTAGAAAGAAATTAGTCAAAACACCAACTTTGTTGTATACAAGACAGTGTTCAAACCAGTTTTAACTTATGGATCTGAGAGCTGGGTCAGAAGTAAAACATTTGACCAATGACTAGATATCGCAGATATATGAGAGTCCTGAGAAAAATTAGGGGTGTAAACAGACAGCATCAATGGCAATATCATATCAAAAATGAGGATATAGGAAAGAACTTGTCAGCATCCAGGAATGCATTAGCAGAGCTAATCTCAGGTGGTATGGTCACTTAAACAGAATAGGCAAGGAAAACAAGTGTTCTCTGGCAGGTTTTATCCTGATTTGCAGTTAAAGTTATAAATAACATCATGTCATAGTAATAAATCAATCTTGAGATATTGTGGGTTTATGTGTTAGTGTATTTTGTAGTCTGTTGCTTGTATTGAAGACAATTCTGTAATTAGAATATTTGAAGATGTGTTTGATGGCTGTGTAAATATTATGGAAATAGGAATTTTAGAATAGAATAGGATTTGGATAAGTTGCTTTGGGAAGATGGCATGCAATTTTGAGTTATGTGAATAGCATAATCTATTAATTGTTGAGGGTATTGGTGAAAATAGAAGATATATTTAGGTAATTCGATTCTTGGTTTAGACTAGTAATTGAAGAAGAGTATTCAATATAGGTAGTGACCACAGATTAGTGAGATCAAAATTTGTCATCAACAAAAGATGGGAAAGACAAAAACAGATCAAAAGTAAAACTCGCTCTCTCTCTCTCTATCCATTTACTAAATCTAGAAAAAACAAAGAGTTCTTCCAGAAAGAGATAGAAGAAAAATTTTATAATATGGACAGGAATGAAGACTTGGATAAAAACTTTTTTAAGTGCTATTTCCTAATGGAGTTCAGCGACTACCTCTGCAAATTTACTTCTATCTTGAGTAGCTCCGATTAAGAGCCCTGTGTTCAGTTTATTCCAGTTTCTTATATTGTCTAGCCATGATATTTTTCTTCTTCCAGGTTTTCTCTTTCTGCTGATTTTACCTTCTAGTATTGCTTGGAGAATGTTATATTTATGGTTTCTCTTTAGATGTCCTAAGTAGGCAGTTTTTCTTCTTTTCACAACGTTGATTAATTCTCAATTTTTATTTAATTCTTCTCAGTACCTCTTCATTTTCACCTTTTCTCCATAGGATCTTGAGCATCCTTCTAAATATCCACATTTCAAAGGCTTCCAGTTTTATTATAGTTTTTAAAAAGGAAGATATTAAAAATTACAACCTATCAGTCTCCTTTCAATTCCATAAAGTAAACTTGACTATATGTAACCAAGAACCTACTAAATAATGCCAGAGAGAGATTAGTGGAATCAACCAAAAGGACAAAATAAAAGGAGCTCTAAGCTTTCTCACAGAAAGAGAAGAGAAATGAAAAGAGATTTAGACATGAGAAGCAGAAGAGAATTCTCTCAGCTATGTAAAACAAGAAGGAAAAGAATGACACGAGAAATTAGAAACTTCAGAACAAGGAAATTCAACCTTACAATAGAAAACAGTATTGATAACCCTTAAAGATAAAAATGGACTACTAATTAAAGACAAAAACCAGATCATAAGAACAGAATCCTTCTATGCCAAATTATATAATGATTCCCAAGACTTAAACCAATGAGAAAACAAAAACGTAATACCCAAAATGGAAGAGGAAAAAATATGCCCTAATGAAGTACAGTATGCAATGGAAAGACACTACGTGAAGATGAGTACCAATAGAAGTTCTGAAAGCAGGTGGTGAACCAGTCATGACTATGTTAATTAAAATTTACATATCATGCCTAAGACAGAAAAGAATACCAAAGAGTTGGAATAATGCTATTCTTATTAGGGTTTTTAAAAAAGAAGACAGAGAATATATTAAAAATTATCAACCCTATCAGTCTCCTTTCAACAATATACAAATTAAAAAAAAACAAGGATTCAAAAAAAATTACAGCACTATTGATCATATACACTGCTTGGAAAGCAGTAAATGGACACTATAGTGTGAGGAACAAACAGCCATGGTGCCCACTTTAACAAAATGCAGGACTCCCTTTCACTGCATTAACCCTATGGGCATATTTTCCCAATCAATGGAAATTTCAAACCATTCTTCCTGTAGGCATGTAATGAGATCAAACATACTTTTATATAGTAGGGTTGAGATCAGGGCTCTGTAGAGGTGAGTCAAGTGCGGTGACGTTCATGCAGTTACAGCAGCAGCCTTATGACACAGAGCATTGTTTTGCTGATAGAGATGAGGGTCTCTTTCAGCAAAAGCGGGAATCGTTGCATTGTTCAGAATGTTCAGATATCTCTTGGAGTTCAATGTTCAAGGCACCATAAACAGAGGTTTGAGGCCAAACTAGGAAAAACAGGACCATACCATCACATCACCACCTCTGAAATTCATAGTTGGGATTTATGCACTCTGGTAAGAGACCCTCACTGGACATTTGCCACACCCAAACCCATCCATCTGCACAGTAGAGGGTGTAGAGTGATTAATTGATTCATAACATAGCATTCCAAGTTTCCATGTCCCACTGTACATGCTCTTTGCATCACTAAGGATGACACTGCATGTTGGTTCAGGTAATGTGAGGCTTGCCTATTGTGGTCTTACCATTCTGTACATATTTCCATTACCTTCCACTTCATCATCTCATAACATATCCAAACCATCTTAAGCCAGTGCTAAGTTATTTTATCAGCAACAGGTATAACTTTGAAGCTCCCATGGACATGTTCACTATACACTTTGTCCAGCATAGTAAAGCTGCCAACTGCACACCTCAGCATCTTCATCTCAAGGGATGTAGCTTTTGTTCTTATTGTTTCTTTAGAGGGCAACGTTCTGCACTGTATATAATGATGGGTTGTACTGCATTTCATATATCTCCCCCCTTTACTCATACTGGCATCCTTCATGACTTATTTTTAACGGTATTAACTCCACCACACACACTTTTATCACAAAGATGTTTTATTAATGCTTATATTTCACTGATTTTCAACTCAGCATCATCAGAGCACAACACACTTGTATACGCGACAGTGAGTGAGTGAAACAATATAATTGCAAAAGACAAAAGATCTAAAGTCCTATTTTTGGTGCCCTCTAATGAAAAAAAAAAAAAAAAAAGCAGCTATCCAGGAGTTTTTCTTAGGATAACCGTCTCCCAAATTTTTGGCAAATTAATGCAACCATATTTGTTAAGGTTGGAAGAATTCTTCAAAGCCATTGCTGACTCAAAAAATAATCTTTCAGATCTATAACTCCTAAATAGCACATTCGTTTTCCTCCATGTAATCCTGTATGAAGGAGTGTCCAAAGTGTGGTCTGCCAGTCCCGACTTGCCATAGTAATAGTAGCGAATGTATCTTTCATGTTCTTCCAGGCGGATGTTCACTGATCTTCCTGTTTGCCCATAATAGGCCAAATCACAGTCACAAGGAACTTCATACACTCCTGGGTGTGCTAAAGGGTGGTTTATCCTTAGTTGAGTGGATCAGAGTTGCCAGCTTGACATGAGGTTTGAAAGTGGTGCGAAGGCAATACTTCAATAATACTTTGGCTATCTTTTCTGATGTACCACTGATATAGAGAATAGAAATGGTCATGTTGGCATGACCATTTCTATTCTCATTTCTCATTATTTCTCATTACTCATTTCTCATACATATTTCTCATTACTCTGCCCTCAGGGAGGGCAGAGTAATGGGCCTATGTAGTATTTTATCTATTTTGTAGGGATTGTAGCCGTTGGCTAAGAATGTATGGCGCAGGTATTGGAGTTCAGTGGTCAGAGCTGTATTGTTAGAACAAATGGCTCTGGCTCTGTGTGTAAGTGTTTTTAAAATGTCGTACTGTTGGACTGGATGATCATGTGATTGTTTATGTAGGTATCTTCCTGTGTGCGTAGGCTTTCTGTAAATAGAAAAAGATAGTGATCCATCTGAAAGGTGGGTGACCTGCCTTTCAGATGGATCACTATCTTTTTCTATTTACAGAAAGCCTACGCACAGAGGAAGATACCTACATAAACAATCACATGATTATCCAGTCCAACAGTACGGCATTTTAAAAACTCCTGCCTTTCAGATGGATCACTATCTTTTTCTATTTACAGAAAGCCTACACACACACAAACACACACACACACACAGGAAGATACCTACATAAACAATCACATCATCATCCAGTCCAACAGTACGGCATTTTAAAAACACTTGCACACAGAGCCAGAGCCATCTGTTCTAACGATACAGCTCTGACCACTGAACTCCAATACCTGCGCCATACGTTCTTAGCCAACGGCTATAATCCCTACAAAATAGATAAAATACTACATAGGCCCATTACTCTGCCCTCCCCTAATACACAAGAATACAACATGACCATTTCTATTCCCTATATCAGAGGTGCATCGGAAAAGATAGCCAAAGTATTGTTGAAACATGGCCTTCGCACCACTTTCAAACCTCATGTCAAGCTGGCAACTGTGATCCGCTCGCCTAAGGATAAACTTCACCCTTTAGCACACTCAGGAGTGTATGAAGTTCCTTGTGACTGTGACTTGGCCTATTATGGGCAAACAGGAAGATCAGTGAACATCTGCCTGGAAGAACATGAAAGATACATTAGCTACTATTACTATGGCAAGTTGGGACTGGCAGACCACGCTTTGGACATTCCTTCATACAGGATTACATGGAGGAAAACGAATGTGCTATTTAGGAGTTATAGATCTGAAAGATTATTTTTTGAGTCAGCAATGGCTTTGAAGAATTCTTCCAACCTTAACAAATATGGTTGCATTAATTTGCCAAAAATTTGGGAGGTTATCCTAAGAAAAACTCCTGGATAGCTGCTTTTTTTTTTTTTTTTTTTCATTAGAGGGTGCCAAAAATAGGACTTTAATCTTTTGTCTTTTGCAATTATATTGTTTCACTCACTCACTGTCGCGTATACAAGTGTGTTGTGCTCTGATGATGCTGAGTTGAAAATCAGCGAAATATAAGAGTTAATAAAACATCTTTGTGATAAAAGTGTGTGTGTGGTGTTGTTAATACCGTGAAAAATAAGTCATGAATAACCATCAACACCTAAGCTTATCTGTCATACTGGCATTCTTCTGTCATTCAATACTCCAAACAATGCTCTCCATTTCATCGAGTGCATGTTCATGCAATTCAAGATGTCTGCACTGATGATGCCATCCTTTGTGATGATCAAATCCAAGTATTTGAAGCTCCTAACCTTCTTGAGTGGGGTATCTCGAAGGCATATGATGTTACTGTTAGGGTATTTGAAAATTCACAGCACATGTACTACTTGATCTTCTGTCTGCTAATTCATAAGCCACCTGTTTCCAGAGCTACCTTCCACCTTATCTAGCATCAAATGCAAGTCTTCTGGATCGTTGCACATCAGCATATAAAATATCCCATTGAGCAGGTCGTTGAATGTCTACTATTAGATAGTTCATGACCAACCAGAAATAGAGGGAGAAAAAACACAAGCTTCATTAGATGTATAAAATTTTGTAATGAAGTAAAAGCATTTTGAATAAGTATTATAAGAGCTTGGTGATAGTCATTGCTTAAAAAAATTATTTTCAACTTAAGAAAATGTTCTAATATAATTTTAAAATATTCTTACATAAATTTTAAGACAGTAACAAAACATTTTGGAACTTTTAACTTTAAAATAAACATTTAACAGGATGCATTTTTCACCCCTTATAAGTGTCCCAAACCTCAATAAGTTTGGTTACATGAAATTATCCCAAACTTGGGAAGCCCAACAGCCAAGACACTCATTTTAACCCACAAGGGAAAAGTATTTAGGACTTTAGACTAAACTTTGGTTACCATGCTTCAGCCTCATTTACCCACTATTACTGCCTGCATACACATATCATACTGTTCTGTATTCCCTGATCATGGAATTTCACTTTGCAGAAAAATCAAAAATATTAATTAAATGTATTATAATTAATAATTAGTCTATATTGTTATTTCCTTAAAAAAAAATACAGTGTGGAGTAGCCAACATGGAAGCCTTTCTATCAAATCTTATAACTGCCATACCAGCTGGAAACTGAACACCGTTGATGCAACTTTTTTTTGTTGTTACTTAAAATCACTCAAGAACTCAACCTCTGATGTTTGAGACACTCTCTCTCTCTCTCTCTCTCTGTGTGTGTGTGTGTGTGTGTGGGTGGGTGGGTGGGCAGGTGGGTGGAAGAGAATTTCTTTAGAATAGCAATGATATGAAAATAAATGCATGCCATTGTTACTAATTATAATGAAATGTTTATTAGTAAAAAAAACTTGAAATTTTTAAAAATTAGAGTCAGTAAATAATCACAATTATGTACTAAAATAAAATAATACTACCTGTTGTTGATGAGAGCTCCCTCGTTTGTCAGGATATCGCAAAGGATACACATGTGGATGAGAATGGAGCCAACAGGCACGGCCATGAGTGTGACGAAGTGTAATCTGGGAACCATGAACTATTTCTAATGGCTGGCCTTTGGTAATGGAAGCTAAACCACCCTGAAATATAAATAACATGAATGGCTGAATAAATAACAAAATAACCTACATGAATTTTTTACACATGAAATGCACAAAAAATATTGAGAGAGAGAGGAATAACTGTCTTGTGGGTCAAAGTCTATTAAGACTAGATATGAGACAAATTGCAGTGAACATATGTTTATTAGTTTGTCTACTTGCACATCATGATCTGCCTGAGGGAAAGGGGCATCAATGCACCTTATGAAACAAGCCACAGATTTTTTTTTTTTTCTTTACATTATCTACAACTTATAGATGATGCACAGAAGGAATTTTGTATAATGAATGAAACCTACTGCACTGGTACTTTTGGTAATCCAAATGAAGAAAAATGAATAAGCATTATAATTTGATTCAAACATGGTTATTTCCATGTGATGATCTGCTCTGAATAATAATGATATTAAAATAGGACTTGAACAGATCCATTATTTCTTTAAAAATCCAATAACCATTATGTGAATATGGCATATCTGATAATTACTAGCGAATGAAATATATGTTTACTTAATCCTTTTTTTTTTTTTTTTTTGCTTTTTCTTGTATTCACTCAAGCATTGCTTCTCATTCAAATTAATAAACCATATGTTCAATATATCGTTTACCACAGCAGCAGCACCACAATTGTCAAACCAGGGCGATTTTAAAACAGACCTTCAGTAACCTAAGAGTAAGATAAATTAATATGCTGGTTTCGATGTCACTTTAATAGTGTTCCTTCACAGTCACTACTAATTTTGTAAGATATGCTCAACACATGAAATAGCATAATAGACAAGTTCAATAAAACATTATACAGGCAGCCCTCGGTTTACAACTGTTCAATTTATGCCGATTAACAATAACGCCAGATGCCTGCGCATGCTTTTTTACTGTAGTGTGGTCTGACTGAGAAACAACGCTAGCAGGCACTCTAGTGTTTGAGTGGTTACTGAGCACTATGATGTATATGTATCAAACTTAGTTTTATTGTTGAATCTACCTAATTATTCTATTTAATTTTTTTTTTACATACATACATATTTAAATTGATAAAGTACGTAATTACATACCATGTCTGATAAAAGAAGTGCAGAAAAGTTAGCAGAACTTGGTGTTAAGAAGGCACGGAAATCAATCACACTTGAAAAGAAGATGGAGGTGATTTGAAGAATGGAAGATGGGCAGACATGTGCCAATGTCTGTAGAAGTATGTGTAAAACTCGATGTAGCTTGGAAATATCAAAGCGTTTTTACATTGATTTTTACAGAGGTCAAGTCTCATGAGATTGATACAAAAATCACCTTGTTTGTCTCTATATATTTTATGCTAAATATTAATGTAAATAACCCTATGGGAATTGATTGTACTTACTGCTTTAACAAAAATTTCTAGACTGTCAAAAACAAAGGCAATAATACTTTGCCACCGGGACTGTGTATAATAGCTCTATGTAAGGGCATAAGAAAGTTGTTTATGATTAAAGTGTATGAGAAAGTTCTTTGCAAGCTCTGCGGAGGAGAAGTAAGAATGGGTCGGTCTTAACAGAAGATCAAGGAGTCATGCTGAATTCTTTGGGGATTACAACCCTTCATGCAAGGTCCTGGAGAACACAAAATAAAAAGGAACTGAGCCAAACATCATGGTGGGCAGTTAGAGGAAGGAAAGTGGGCAGTATGAACCAGAGGCAGTCAGCAGTTAGAGTCATCAGCAGTCAGAGAAGTCAGCAGTTATCGGCGTTGACAGAGAACCAAGGAGTCGGCAATTAAAGGAAGAAATATTGGCAGTAGGATCCTAAGGACCGGACATTATGGCGAAACCATGCCGGAGGAGAAGAATGGGAACAACGAGAGAGCAATCAATGTAAATACTCGAGCCAAGTGTCGGTTGGATGTCTTTTTTGCTGCGGGAGGTCAACTGAAGCCAAAAGCTGCAGAGTGATCTTCAAGCCCATTTGCTAAAACCTCTTGCTTGAGCTTTCGAGTACCAGAAAACTGCAGTCTAAAGCCCACCAATATCCCGATTACCACCGACATAAGGCCTCAGATGAAAGGAAAAGCATAGGGACTTTAGCGCAGGACCTTTGGATGAATGTATGACACAGAGCCTCTGTAAATTTGTTCCATCTTATGTTGTACATTCCTTTTGTAAATAGAACATATGTTATAGATGGACTGATAAGAAATAGTAATAAGAAGTATCTATAAGAGTCCTCTGATTTGTTATTAATTGGAATATAATTAGCGAGATAACTTATCGTAGCTAGTTAACCTCTTTGTGAGTAAATTAGTTTCAGTAATTTGATTCAATAAGCAGAGAAGTAATTGAGTAATTATATTGTACAGTCATTTAGTATTGAAAAGGGAAAGTTTGTTTCTTTATGCTAAAAGTCTAACGGATGGGTAGAGAGAGTAACCTCCCTATCGTTTAATTAATGTAATTTGTTATTAATGTAAATAAATATGTTTTAATTATATGTCAATAGAGTGCTGCCTGATCTTTTATTTTATAATGCACTGTTCCTAAATAAACTCGGATCTGTGAGCGGGAAACAACTAAGGTATTAAAAGTGTAGTTTAAGTACTTCAGAACCACGACTATTTATGTAAACTTTATTGAAGGAATTTATGCTAGTGAGAGAGAGAGAGAGATCTACCGGACGTTTTACTGAGTCTTATGCCGATATAGAAATACTGGTGGCGCAGTCTTAACAAATAAATTTTCCAGCATTCATAGGCATAAACTAGTAAAAACGAAAGGTGGATAAACATAGTATACACAACAGAATAAGTGAGAAAGGTTACGAAAGCAAAAACATACTGCTATAAAGAATAAATTAGATATTACAAATGAACTTACCTCCATCGACTGTTACAACAATTATGAAAAATGCAGATAGAATAAAACAGTCTGCGCAACTATCTACAGCAGTACTAAATGCAAAACATGTAAGTTATAGCAGGGGTAAACTTCATGAAAAAATGGAAAAATTATTATCATTATGGGTGGATGACTTGAATCAGAAAAACAGTCCTCTGACGCAGGCTGTTACTGAAAAAGCAAAAACAATTTTTGAGGATAAAGACAGATGGAGGCGAAAAAACATTTTTAGGAAGCAAAGGTTGGTTCATGAGATTTAAGTCTCGAAGTAAGTGCCATAGTGTCAAATTATGTGTGAGGCGGCAAGTGCAGATGTTGTGGCAGCAGCTGCTTTTCCTAAAGAATTTCAAGACTGTGTAGAACAAGGAACTTATCCTCCTGATCTCATTTTTAATTGATGAGACTGGGCTCTACTGGAAAAAATTGCTACCATGCACCTTCATTTCCTGCGAAGAACATTCCACTCCAGATTTTAAAGCTGTAAAAAATAGACTTACGCTTTTGTTGGGTGCAAATGTCTCCAGAACTTTGAAGCTTAAACCAATGTTGGTGTACCATTCGCAGACACCACATGACTTCAAGGGTCTAAAAGCCAGTCTATGGAAATCCTGTGCTGCCAGTCTATTGGAAATGGAACATGAAAGCTTGGGTTACACAAGACGTTTTTATAGATTGGTACACAAAGCCAAGGCATTGCATCTCTTGGATAATGCCCCTGGACATCCTCAATCAAAACCTTGCTGAAGTAAAAACACCATTGGATGTCAAGGTTGTTTAGATGCCCCCAAACACAACATCGCTTTTGCAACCAATGGATCAGGGGATTATATCAATCTTCAAAGCCTATTACCTCCATATAACATTTATGGAAATGGTAAGAGTCTTGGACACTTCAGGAAAAATTATTAAAGACTATCGGCAGTCATTCGATATTTTGAAGGGCATTAACAACATCAAGGCAGCTTGGAACGAAGTGTCAGCAAAGTGTTTAAGATGAGCAGAGCAAAAACTATTTTTCCAGCATTTATGCATGACTTCGAGGAATTAGAGCAAGAGGAGAATGTTATTGAATACGTTACCAAGCTTGCGCGAGAGATGGGATTCGACGATATTACAGCGGAAGATGTGACAGAAGTCTTACAGAGCCATGATAAACCGCTTTCCAATGAAGACTTGAATTAGCCAAACAATAAGTCAACATCCAAAGGAAGAGAAAAAAAAAACAGAGCCTCTGAGAGATATAAAAACAGACAATTTACAGCGTATCCTTGCAAGTATAGAGACATTGACTGATGAGCTCTGCGAAATGGACCACGATTGGAAACAGAGTGCGAACATAAAAAGGAGTGAAATCGCATCTATTTGACCTTACACTGAACTCCTTAAAGAAGGAAAAAGAAAATCTAGGCAGTTAACACTGGATACTCTTTTCAAAAAAATGCAGGTGATTCAAAACCAGGAACTTCAACATAGAAATATGTAATATCTTTTCGAAGTTTATTTTTCATTTGGTTAGAGTATAATAAATTTAGTTTAATCCTTTATCCAAGTGTGAGCAAACAAAGTTTGCACCTGAAAGTATCTTCAGGACTGGGGTAAGGTGGTACAACACCAGGGCAACTCGTTGCAAAGGTGGAGCAAGCTACCAACACTCCTGTCTCAGTATCTCCTGGAGATACTGAGACAGGAGTGTTGGTAGCTTCTCCTGGAGATACTGAGACAGGAGTGTTGATAGCTTGCTCCACCTTTGCAACGAGTTGCCCTGGTGTTGTACCACCTTACCCCAGTCCTGAAGATACTTTCAGGTGCAAACTTTGTTTGCTCACACTTGGATAAAGGATTAAACTAAATTTATTATAATTTTGTTTTGTTTTCATTATTAATAATTTTATTTTAACAAATATATATGTATGTATTATCAAAGCTTTAAATATAATGTTTCATGTGCATATTTTTTGACTGCGCGGAACATAACTTTGTACCTCCCATTCAAATTGGGCTCATTTTACGCTGATTCGGTTTCTGCCCAATTTTTCAACAGAAGTGAGTTATAAACCAAGGGCTGCCTGTGTGTGTGTGTATATATATATATACACACACACACACAGGCAGCCCTTATATAAATATATATATATAGAAAGTTTTTTACCTTGGGTATATTATGCATTAAAGATACAAAGATTTTATTTTTAATACTTGGTTTTTAATCCTTATCCCATTGCGTGTGAATATATTCACATCTAAGCTACTTGTAAATAGGCTAATGACTTCATATCACTTGCGTTAGCATGTATCCCAGAATGCAAAGCACCCTCAATCGGGCGCTTTGCAAAAAAAAAAAACTACAATAAACTCTGCTAAAGTCCTCACTTACTAGGATTCTTCTGGAATTATACAGTTCATATTGTTATATTACGATTGTCTTCTGGATTTGTACAGTACGGGTTGCTATTGAATGTTCAGGAGGAAAAAAAAAAAAAGAAAGTGTTTTTTTTTTTACTCCTGAACATTCAATAGCAACCCGTACTATACAAATCCAGAAGACAATTGTAATATAACAATATGAACTGTATAATTCCAGAAGAATCCTAGTAAGTGAGGACTTTAGCAGAGTTTACTGTAGTTTTTTTTTTTTTTTATCACTAGAGGGAAGGCTAAGAAAAAAGATTAGTTAACCACGTAGATACCTGTATAGAGTGCAACAGCATGTAGCTTGATTCTTATACACATGTATCCTTCTGATGAGGACCTCAATACAGGGGTCGAAATGTCAAGTTATTATTTTATTATTAATCCGTAAAATAATATTTTCAACATGTGTTTTGTGTCCCTAAATTCATAAATATGAATGCTGATCACCGTGTAACCTTAAAAGAAAGAAACTTCCAGAAGTTTGGAAATAAGAAAAAAAGAACACATTGGAGATGTTAATAATAACGATAAAGATAATTCCAGGTTAGCCCTTCATTACTCAAATACCAATCACAACATTGAATGGGATAAAAGTTCTATGCCATATTTAGAGGAAAGTCTTCCTCTAAATATGGCATAGAACTTTCAACTGAAACTTTTTACTTTTCAGTTACTCTTAACATAGTAACCGAAACTTCAAAGAAGCTACTGTGGTAATCCATTCAAAAGGTAGCCTCAATAGAAACCAAGGGATAATCCTTGCTGACATATGGAAGACCCTCATAAGATCGTTCAGCACACCAGAATTCAACTTTGCTGCAAATTACAGAACGTGCTTGCATAACAATGTCTGACATCACACAAGGTCCATGCGCTTGATGAACACGTCTTTTGCATTTTTGTATAACGTTTAGTACTCGTTTATGTTTCTTTCTTGACCTGTTTTAAGCTGTTTTTTATCACCTTATGTATGCCAAGATGAAGCCAACAGTCAGGTTGGCAAAACTAGTCGGCTTAACCTGTTATTAAAATCTTCGGCCAATATATCGCAGTATAATTTTATTATTGAATTCTGATACTTTATTAGCCATTCAAGAATTGATCTTTTACTTCATTCGGTGTTATATTTTCACTGTTCACAGTTATTCCTAAGTATTTGAAATTTTATTACCATTCAAATATTTTCCCATTTAGTCTCAATTTGCATCTTATTAGTTACTTTGCAATTATCACTGTTTTTGATTTCTCTGTTGAAGAAATAATGCTGTTTTCATGTTAAAGCTTCTGCATATCTGTTGAAATTTAAATAACTGCTTTTGGAGATCATCTTCATTATCTTCAATTAATACTACAATTTTGTATATTCAACCAAATTAAAATTTTCTTCTTTAATTTTTATTCCATTTAAACTTCTGTTTCTTAAATTCTGTTATTTCATCCATATTACCTTGTCTGATCCCTTTCTTTATAGGGATTTTCTGTGTATTTATTTCTGTTGTGATATCTCAGATGTTCATTTTTTGAGTACATATCTGTGATAATTTCAATTATTTGCAATCAGATTACAGGATAACTTTCAGGACATCCTGTAATCTGATTCCATTAGAAGCTTTCTCTCTAAGTCAATGAAACACAAATACCAGTTTGCTAAATTCTACTATTTTTTCTATTATTTGCTTTATAGCATCTGTATGTGATCTTCCCTTATGGAATCCTTCATGACTTATTTTTCACGGTATTAACAACACCACAAACACTTTTATCAACAAAGATGTTTTATTAACGCTTATATTTCGCTGATTTTCAACTCAGCATCATTAGAGCACAACACACTTTTAAACGCGACAGTGAGTGAGTGAAACAATATAATTGCAAAAGACAAAGGATCTAAAGTCCTATTTTTTGACGCCCTCTTACGGGAAAAAAAAAAAAAAAAAAGAAGTTATCCAGGAGTTTTTCTTAGGATAACCGTCTCCCAAATTTTTGGCAAATTAATGCAACCATATTTGTTAAGGTTGGGAGAATTCTTCAAAGCCATTGCTGACTCAAAAAATAATCTTTCAGATATATAACGACTCCTAAATAGCACATTCGTTTTCCTCCATGTAATCCTGTATAAAGGAGTGTCCAAAGCGTGGTCTGCCAGTCCCGACTTGCCATAGTAATAGTAGCAAATGTATCTTTCATGTTCTTCCAGGCGGATGTTCGCTGATCTTCCTGTTTGCCCATAATAGGCCAAGTCACAGTCACACGGAACTTCATACACTCCTGGGTGTGCTAAAGGGTGAAGTTTATCCTTAGGCGAGCGGATCAGAGTTGCCAGCTTGACATGAGGTTTGAAAGTGGTGCGAAGGCCATGCTTCAACAATACTTTGGCTATCTTTTCCGATGTACCTCTGATATAGGGAATAGAAATGGTCATGTTGTATTCTTGTGTATTAGGGGAGGGCAGAGTAATGGGCCTATGTAGTATTTTATCTATTTTGTAGGGATTATAGCCGTTGGCTAAGAACGTATGGCGCAGGTATTGGAGTCCAGTGGTCAGAGCTGTATCATTAGAACAAATGGCTCTGGCTCTGTGTGTAAGTTTTTAAAATGCCGTACTGTTGGACTTGATGATCATGCGATTGTTTATGTAGGTATCTTCCTGTGTGTGTAGGCTTTCTGTAAATAGAAAAAGATAGTGATCCATCTGAAAGGCAGGTGACTAATGTGTCAAGAAATGGTAAACAGTTATTTGATTCTTTTTCTACTGTGAAGTGAATTTTGGGGTATTGGCTGTTTAGGTAGGTGACAAAAGCATCCAAAGTGTCTTGTCCATGGGGCCAGATGGCAAACACATTATCTACATAGTGTAACCACACTTGTGGCTTGTATGTAGCTGTGGTAAGTATTTTGTTTTAAAAGTGTTCCATGTAAAAATTTGCTAATGGGGGAGAGAGGGGGAAACCCATAGCAGTACCATTAATCTGTTTGTAGAATTTCTCCCCCCCATGTAAAGTACAAACCTGCATTCATGGTAAAATGAAATAATTCAAAAATATCTGGAGGAAATTTAGACTTGATTAAATCAAGAGTGTCTATAAGTGGTACATTGGTAAATAAGGAGGTGACATCGAAACTAACCATTATGTCTGAATCTTTTAGGATTAGATTTTTAACCAGTGTATTGAAATGGATTGAATTTTTTTACAAAAGTAGAGGAGTTGCCAGTAAGGGAGGCAAGCGACTTGGCTAAATGCCGGGCCAGTTTATATATGGGACTATCTATGCTATCAATTATGGGGCGTAGGGGAATATTAGTTTTGTGGATTTTTGGTAATCCATAAATACGGGGTGGTTTAACATGAATTGGTTTTATTTTCCTGATGATTTCTTTGGGCCATGATGTCACAAAGAAATCATAAGTTTATTTATCAATAGTTTTTGGGTTTGGATTTTAATACCTTCAGAAAAACTGCATTATAAGTCATCCTCCATTCGTTGGGATCACTTTTTTCATTTTATCACTGTCTATATATATATATATATATATATATATATATATATATATATATATATAGACAGCCTAGTTGGCCGAGTAAATAGCATATCCACTCTCCAGCCAAAAGGCTAACAGTTCAAATCCTAACGTGGGCATGAATGTTTGTGATTGTCTGTGGAAATACCAGTAGTGGCCGGCAGTAGATTGGCATTGGTGTAGTTGCAGTCAATTTGCAATTGAATGGTGGAGACGAAGTTGTAGAGCAGGTAACCACCGTCGATGAGTCCTTGGACTCCCTGGAGGTGTCAATTAATAATACAGCAATCCCTCAATTAGTGCACCTAATGTGTTCTTTAAAACAGGCGTATTAATCGAAAACGCACTAATAACCTATGGGAAAAAGTATAATTCATTCCTCAGATTTCTTTTTTGACCCTTAATTTTTTTTTATAAAAAAATTAGGGTATGTCTCAGGGCCTAGTTAAAGGAAAACCATGAAGTTGAAAGATAATAAAACATATTCAGAATATAAATTTATTATTCTGCTTCTTAACAAAGAATTGAGCTAACGTAGTTTGGCAGGCATTCTGTTTCTGTTTTTCATACAACTGATGGTATGGCCGTATTGCCTCTTCTGCAAATTTTACTGGTTCTCTCTTCACCAGGGTCAGTTTCTAAGTATTGTTGCTTAAAAACTTGATTGTACGAAAACTATCTTCAGATTGTTTTTGTGAAACCTCTTTGGGCTTGTCAGTGATTAAATTTTCTTCATATTCTTCATGATCTTCCCACTGCGCATCTAAATTTAGCAGGTCGGAATCACTCAACTTCTCAGAATGAGATTTAATTAACTTAGATTCATTTGAAAAGCCTCTAAAATCATTTGCACAATGTGGAAGAATGTGCTTCCAAATGGCTCACATATTGCTAGCAGTAATTTCATTCCACTTTGCGACTTTATAACCAGGCTGAGATTTCTCTGATTTGCCTAGAAAAGTCTTGGAAGGCATTCACTTCCAAAAAAGGCTGGTTTCATCGACATTAAATATTTGTTGACCACAATAGTCTCCTTCTTACACAATTTTCTTCAAGATCTCTGGATATCTCCTTATCTGCACTTGTAGCTTCTCCTGTGATTAGAACATTAAGTAGGCTATTTTTGAAACGCTCAAATCACCCAGCACTAACGTTGAATTCTTCTTCTTTTCCATCATTGATAGCCCTTTCTTTCCAGGTTACAAAGAGACAATGCTTTTGATTTAATAAGGCCAGTGTTTAGCGGGATCCGTTTTTGGTTACAATCTTCGATCCATGTAAAAAGAAGTCTCTCTAATTCAATCATTATAATACTTTGATTTCTAGTGCATGCATGATGAACTTTAAGTAACCTTACCTTCCTCTTTGTATTCAGCAGTTGATTCACCCATTTTTGTGTTCTTGCCCCATCTCTGCTCTGAACTCACCATGTTCATTTTTCTTTATTATTTCAAGTTTTTCTTCCAATTAGATTACTTTTTAAATCATTTTCACACTTCTATTTTTTCCTCACTAATTCTTTTACTCATGATTAAAGGTTAGGAAAATAATTTAAAATAAAAAAAAATGTAAGGAAAACAATCGCACGAGTTATGATCAGCTAAATGCTATGTAAAGCAGATGACATAAATGTTGGCGGTAAATTTGGAACATAGTGTACATGGAAATAGTGTTGTATGCCATTAAAAAATAACTTTGTAAAATGTTTCAAATCGGTAACTAAATTATTTCATCCTGGTGAGTGATTTTTTAAATAGTTAGCCATAAAAAATGTATAGATTGAAAATTTTTAAAATCTGCAACATTTATTTTTAAGATGTATATAGGTGCACTAATTGAATTTGGGTATAAAAAAAATGATGCACTAATTGAAAAAGCACTAATCAGGGGCGCATTAATTGAGGGATTGCTGTAATATTATTATTATTATATCACGCCTCCAGGGAGTCCAAAGACTCATCGAGGGAGGGCATCTACCTAATTTCATAGACAATCACAAACATCCATGCCCACGGCGGGATTCGAACCCGCAGCCTTTTGGCTAGAGAGCGGATATGCTAACCACTCGGCCAACCAGGTGGCATGTTTCATTAAATTCTCATGCTTCCAGTCATTTCTTTACCTCCATATTTTAGTAATTTGTTAAAAAGTACATGAATTCCAGCTGAGTTCCTATTTTTCAATTTGGAAATGATCGATTCTATTAAATTATTTATTTCACTTTCATCTGTGTTTTCTGACTGTAGTATTTCTGACATTTTCATTTCTTCTTTGTCTTCACATAATTTGGTAACACAATTTTTTTCACTCTTCTCTTTCTGTGACTGGGATATTTATGAGGATGGTCTGAAAAGTTCTCGGCCTAACAATGAAAAAACAAATTTATAATTTCAAAATTATTTTTATTTTCCAACATAACTCCCTTAAGACTAATACATTTATTCCAGCGATGCTCCAGCACCATTATCCCATTCCCTGTAGTGGTTCTCAGTAAGATCTGCAAAATACCCCTCTACAGCTGTAATCAGAAGAAAAACACTGATCAGCGAGGAAGAGTTTTAGTTTTGTGAAGAGATAAAAATCAGAGGGAGCCAAATCTGGGGAATAAAGTGGATGTTCCAACAATTCACAGTGCAGATCCCTTAATTTTCCTGTTGCCAAAACACCTTTGTGGACAGGTGCATTGTCCTGATGAAAGATGATTTTTTTTCCTTCTGCAAACCAGGTCTTTTCTCATGAATTTTTTCATCTAGTCTAGTAAAAAATTGAAATAATATTCCCTGGTTATTGTTTTACCCTTTTCAAGATAACTAATAAACACTGATGCCATTATCTTTCCTGCTGATGGAACCAACTTTGTCTTCTTTGGCACTGAACAACCGGCTTCTGTCCATTGTTTTGACTGCTGTTTGGATTCTGGTGTGTAATGGTGAATCGAAGTCTCATCCATAGTAATAAATCGACATACAAAACCAGTTTTATTCTTGATAAAACGCTCCAAGCACTGTTCAGAGATTTTTGAGAGTGCATTTTTGATCTGCTGTGAGCAAGTGCGGCACCCATCTTGCACAAAGCTTTTTCATTTGCAATTCTCCATGCAAAATATATCCTACATGTTCTTTAGAAATACCTGTAGTCTCAGCAATTTCATGCACTTTGACTCGCCGGTCATCCAATACCATATCATGCACTTGAGCAATGATTTCTGGTGTTGTTGCACTTTTTGGACGTCCTTCACGTGGATCATCTTCAAGTCTGGTACTGCCACGTATAAACTCAGCAGCCCATTTCTTAATTGTCGAAAACGAAGGAGAAGAGTACCCATAAACTTTTATGAACTTTGAATGAATTTCTTTTGGCATTAAACCTTCTTTTACATTTTACAACTGCACAATAATCAATTTTATCCATTTCAAGGGATACAGACACTTTTGCTTCAGACAGCTGCATAAAACAAACTACTTGATAGAATGATTTGCAATTTCACATGGATGCTTTTGACAGATGTACCAACTTTAAAAAAAAAAAAAAAAAAAAAATCTTGCTGATAGTGTTGCCATCTATAGTTGAGGCCAAGTACTTTTCAGAGCACCTCGTATGTATTCATTCACAAATTTCTTTTCTTTGATTTTAGATCATTCTACATACTTTTCTGTGTAAAAAAAAAAAACATAGAAGTCATATTCCAGTTGTTCAGAGTAGCCTTCCTATTATTTTTGCTTCATAAGTCTTATTTTGTTTTTACTAATTTCTTATTTTTTACACTTTTCATATTTGGCTAATTAGTCCTATCTTTGAAACGTTTATTAAAAACTTTTTTTTTTTTTTGGTTTCTGATAACACTTTTATGTCTTCAACATACCAGCAAATCCATTTGTTTTGCATTTTCCAGTTTGTTCCTCTTACTGCTTCAATTCTGAGAAAATTCATCAAGACAGTTTACCGAACAATTAATAAAAAAAAGAAGCAATTGTCGAATAAACATTTCATCAAACTCATAATTTAACAAATGGCAATTCTTTGAAAAGGCATTTCATTGATTAAACAATTAATCGAACATCAACTTTCATTGCATGACAATTCATTACAAAAGCAAATGATTGAAAAATCAATTCAGCAATAAGTTTTTAATGAATTTCTGCATAATTCAACAAAAGAGTAATTTTTCTTGTGATATATTGTTTAAAAGTGTTTGGTAACAATATCTAGCATTACTAAGGATGCAGAAAATCTTGATGACCATATGCAGATGTGTGTGTGTGTGTATATATATCAGTGGCGTCGCGTGCCTATTTCGGTTGAGTGTGTTGTCATGTGGGTTATGCAACCCACGCTACAAATTTCATGTCAATTTGACTGTATGCATCGGCATCCACAGAAAATTTTCTGGGGGGGGGGCAAAGTTTGGAAACAAATAATTATAGTTCGCCCACCATTTGTAGATCTCTCCTTGGCATTTTGCCAGGAATAGTGGATTCATGCTAAAGGGGAGAAAGAAATGAAGGATGTACGAATTGGTCACCAACATGCAAAATCACGTGCTTTCTTGTCTGTTGCTATACTAGTACTTGCTGGATTTTTGATTTTTTGCATTATTTTTTATTATTAATTTGTATGATGGATCCAGTACAGTCAACAAGTTATGTTGTTAAACGTTTCAGTAGCTCTTGCAAAAGAATACTGAATAATGTGCTGACATTCTGCGAAAAAGAATCGTCTCCTTGTTCCCCTTTCTCAAGTCATAAAACGTGCAAGTGCAATTGCAGGTGTATCGGAGTCAACTGTTAAAAGAATTCGTAGGGAATCAAAAGGTGGAGGTAAGCCAAAATTTAAATCTGCTAAAAAAAGCGCCACAGTAAAGAAAACCATCGAAACTGTAGCTTTGAATGATTTTGATGTAGACGTTATAAGAAGAACTATTCACAAATTTTACATGGTCAAGAAAAGTGTCAACTGCTCCGAAATTGATTCCTGTGCTTAAAGAAAAAATTAATTTTCCTTGGAAAAGAGAAACTTTAAGAAAAATACTTCATGAAATCGGATTTTGTTTTAAAAAGTCCCAGAATAAAAGGAAACTTATCATGGAGCGAAGTAACATTGTTTTATCTAGAACGTAGTATTTGATAGCAATAAGACTTTTCAGGAATGAGAAAAGACCAAATGTGTATCTAGATGAAACTTGGATTGATAGTAATTTAAATTATGGAAAATGTTGGCAGCCTAAAGAAGAATGTGGAGTGCTACAAACCGGAAATGCCTCGCGGCACATAATAATTTTGTGTGCGGGTGGAGAGATGGGTTTTTTTACGGAATTCAAACTTACTATACAAAGCCAATTACCATAGGCAAATGAATTCTACGATCTTCGAAAAGTGGGCAGAAGAAAAACTGATTCCAAACCTTCCTAAAAATGCTGTTGTTATAATTGATAATGCTTCATATCACTCTATTCGATTAAACAAAGTTCCAAATTGGTCTAATAAGAAGCAAGTTCTTATGGATTGGCTCTGCAAATAACATTTCTCATTCCCCAGATATGCAAAAAATTGAATTGCTTAATTTGGTCAAAAGAAACTCGCCCACAACTAAACTATTTACATTTGACACGATGCTCAAAGAGCATGGATTTCTAGCTTTGAGAGTACCACCATATCACTGCAATATCAATGCTATTGAGTATGTTTGGGCAGAAGTGAAAAGTTTCATTCGCCATTGCAATGTAACTGGAGATATTGATATGTCGAAACTTTTTAAGCTTTCAGAACAGGCAATTGAAAGTATTACAGTTCAAAACTGGTGAAAATATTGCTTTCATGTCACTTCATTGGAAAATATGTATTGGGACAGAGACGGAATTATTGAAGAATTATGCGAACCTTTGGTGATCAGTTTAAGTGAAAGTGATGGCGATTCGGACACCGATTCAGATGACTATGAAGATTAAAAGGATTTGATAATGGTATTTTTTTCCAACCTTTTTTTGCATGGGTTTGTTAAAAGAGTCACAAGTCAAATAATTAATCGGTTTAGGACATTAAAGTGTCTCAGTTCTCTCAACTGTAAGTTTAGAATATCTAAGTTCATTTGTAAAAATTTCTGTTTTTCTGTATAATTATTTTTATTTTATAGAAAACTTTCTTAAAAATAAACTTAGTTAAATTTTTGTTTTATGCTATACCTTTTTTAATTTTGTTAATACTCTACGTACATTTTTCCAACTGTTATACAAGCAAAATAGTTACACTTTAAAAACTACAATGTTCGTAAAAGAAAAGCTAAATTTTCCGACCTATAATAGTAAACAAACACATCCCAGAAGACAGATTGATTACCCTATTGTTGGAATGGATTCTCCTTTTACTGACATGCACAGACGTGTTGAGGGACCTCTAATCGGTGGGCGAACTATACATCAATAAATTTTTATAATTATTGATGTAATTAAATAATTACATCGATAAACATCTTTTTGCATTTTTTGATGTAATTATTCGTCGATGTAAAATGAAAATACATTATTTTCATTTTACACTGATTTTAATGAACTTTAATTCTTGGGAAAAAAGTATCGGAATTAATAATTTTTGGAAAATTTCATATATAAAAAAATTGACTGGCATATTTTATTAAAAATCAACTAATTAATCAATCCGAAAATCCTAAATTAAATTATTTCAGTTTAAAAGCAAAAAATCATAAAATTAACAAGTAAAATAATATTAAATTACATATGCTTACCTTTTAAAAAGGCATTTTTCTGTTTAAATTTGTTTCACTATAAAATTACAATTCACACTTCACTCAGTGAGTCACTAGCACAGAGGGCAAATGAACAGGTTGCTGTTCACAACAGTAATGAACAATTTTTTTCACAAATCAGAAAAGGATGGACTAAATACAGGAACACATGCTTCATTGCTGCAATAAAACGTGTTCTATGGCTATCCTGCCGTGGGCCGAAACAGGTCAACCCATAATAAAATTTTAAGACAGAAAAGTGTCCCATGGTCGAGGGTGTAAGATTACATATCTCAATCACTTTTATGATTATAATTTGTGGAATTTTTTACTCGATCCGAGGGGGAGTGCCCCGTTTCCCCTCTGTGGATGCACATGACCCTATGATTGCATTTTTATCAATGTATGAAAGTTTTGAGAGTGCATAGCATATCATCGCTCATCTTAATTGGTCTAATGCAATTAATTGCAGGATAACTTTGTATACTTCTGCAGAGTAGGGGGACAATCTGTTTGTTTTAGGATTTATTAGAAAACAACAATTAAGGAGAATGCTATATTTGGTTGGTATATTTGAAATACTCAAAGATGAAAATATGTGAACCATTATTTATAAGACATGTAAGAATAGGAAATGAAAGGAAAGAACAAGTGTGAATAGAAATTCTTTCATTAATGGTAAACGAATTATTAATAATTGACATTTACGATATATGTGTGTCCTGTAAGTTGCTGGGTAGAGCAAACTTACAGGACACATTTTTATAGGATCATGCAAACAGCACGATCCTATAAAGTCTAGACATGAATTAGTGAATTTATGATAACATAATTAAAAAAAAAACTTACGAAGAGACAGAGTATGGCAGGAATAAATATGGTTTGATGGAACAGCAAATCATTTTGTAATATTTGTTGCCCACGTTATGTGTGTTTCTCTGGTTTGTGTATATTTTGCTCCATTTTTTCAAGAATTTCTTTTGTTTACTGAGACTCAGTGTACATAAAATTCGATCATTATCGGAATTATCCATACTTAAGGGAATGCTACATTCATTAGTTTTTTTTGTTTGTTTTTTTAGTATCAGCGGTTCGTCTGCCTTATCAATCTCACATATGCTGGTATCTTTTTGTAGATCAACAGTGTCTTATAATACACAGAATATTCATTTTTATTCAGGAATAGATATTTTTTACTGTCTGTTGTTTCCAAAGATTAGAATAAAAATGTCTCTATACCGTTAAAAAACTTTGCAACCTCAACAGATGCTATACAGCACAAGCAAGAGATACATTTAGGTTTTTTCTCTTAACATCCACTTTCAAATTTTCAGTTCCAGAAAACATGTGTAACAGCTGTTTGTAATATAGCCATCAGATACAGAAAGCGCTCAACTCATGACAAGTGACAACATGCATTCCTGGATGCTGACAATGTCAAGTTCTTACCTAATATCCTCGTTTTTTGATATGATATTGCCATTGATGCCGTCTGTTCACACTCCTAATCTTTCTCAGGACTCTCATATATCTGTGGTCTCTAGTTGTTGGTCAAGTGTTTTACTTCTGATCCAGCTCTCAGATCCATAAGTTAAAACTGGTTTGAACACTGTCTTGTATACAACCAAGTTGGTGTTTGACAAATTTCTCTCTAATTCCATATAAATTTATTCAGTTGACTTCCTACCATACCACCTTAGTTGATCCTGTTCAATTTCCATATTTTCATTAATAATCATGCCAAAGTAGCTGAAATGTTTTACTTGTTCTATAGGTTCTCCATTCACAACACTTGATATTTTCAATGTTTCTGCCTATTTTCATTGTCATTGTCTTTGTCTTGTTATTGCTGACCTTTATACCATATCTATTACAACAGTTATTCAATTTAGTCAGGCAATCTTGTAGACTTGTAGCGGATTTATTTAGAAGTATAACATCATCCACATAAAGAAAAGAGCTGAGATTAACATCGCCAATTTTGATATCAGGTTTAATACCACTTTCCTTCATAATGTTATCCATATAGATAATGAATAACAGAGGGGATAATGTACATCCTTGTCTGACACCAGATTTAACATAAAATCATCTTCCTGTACTTCCTTCAGTTCTAACTGCTGACTTACAACTCAAATAAAGACTAAGTATTGCTTGATATAATGCTCCATTGATACCATACAACTGTAGTGTTTTGAATAGCTTTTCTCTTGGCACCTTGTCATATGCCTTTTCCAGATCTACATAACTTAAATACAGATCTTTGTTATATTCCCATGATTTCTCAACTATTTGTCCTAAAGTGAAAATCTGATCCTGACAGCCTGTATTTGGCCTGAATTCAGCTGGTTCTTCACCAAGTTTCTCTTCCACAATCCTTCTCAACTGTTTCTCAAGTATACTTGCATAAATCTTACCAGGAACAACTAGTTGAGAAATACCTCTTAATTCTCACATTCAGTTTTATTTCCTTTTTTATATATGGGGTAGTATGTGAGCTCTACTCTAATCATCTGGAATTTGTCCCTCTGTCCAGGCCTTCTGAACTATGAAGTGTAGCCACTGTAAGGCTTTTATACCTCCATACTTGAGTATTTCTGGTCGAATATCATCTACTCCTGCTGCCTTCCCATATTTTAAGCCTTTGATGGCATCGATATTTCATGGATGAGTATTGCACATCGGAATATTCTTCCATGATATTTATATATATATATATATATATATATATATATATATATATATATATATCAGGGCTCTCACTGGCTACCATGTGCATCCTCAAGTTGGCAGGATGGGGGGGGGAACCCTGACTACCATCTGTTGAATATCAGGGCAGCTCTGAATATATTGAATAAAGAGCTGTGGACCAGTGGTTTTTGGACTGGTGATCCGATATTGCCATTCACCAACATACAATCGGCCAGAATTGGTGAATTATGTCCCAATCTTCCAAGATGAATCAAACAGAAATAAAATGGCCCTCTTTCCCTGGAGGCAAGATTGTTACTATCTACGGTAGCAGGCAGTTAAACATGAGGAGAGAGGGTGCTAGGAATACCTGGGTAATCAGATCACGCTGCCATTGGAAACTAAATCTTGAAACTCAGAGTTCTACAATTTAAAGTTCCAAGATTTAGTTTCCAATTTTAGTGAAGCAAGGCTAAATGAACTAACTGAAGAGTTAAAGCAACTAAAATGGGACATTCTCAGACTGAAGTTAAATGTAACAGCGAAGAAATTCAATTAAAAAATGGAGACATAATGTATTATAGAGGTCAAGAGTCAAAGAATCAGTGGAGTTGGATTCATGATTAATAAAAAACTGAAGAACAACATAACAGAATTTGACAGTATATCTGATTGAATAGCAAGTATTGTTGTTCAAATCTTAAAAAGATACGCTCTTAAGATCATCCAAGTCTATGCACCAACAATAAGTCATACTGGTGAAGAAATTGAAGACTTCTATCATGATGTATCCAAACTTAAAAATAAAGGAA
The DNA here is from genome assembly GCF_054136105.1 of Typopeltis vanoorti. Lineage (NCBI taxonomy): Eukaryota > Metazoa > Arthropoda > Arachnida > Uropygi > Thelyphonidae > Typopeltis > Typopeltis vanoorti. The sequence goes on along the minus strand of NC_143556.1, from coordinate 71,582,283 downwards.
AACATCATTTCAGAATTGTAATAGGAGACTTTAATGCTAGAACTGGTACAACAATCATATGAAAGCTCAACGGGAAACTCTGGATATGGCATGAGAGATGATGAATCATGAATTCCTGTTTCAATAAAAAAAGCAAATAGGAAGTGGACATGGAAAAACTAGTGAAATTGACTTTATCCTGAGCAATAAGAAAAACATCTTTTAAGACTGTTCTGTTATAGACACCTCCAACATTGGAAGTGACCAGTAAGATTCAAATAAACTGCCAAAAAGAAAGAAGGAAAATGTTTCAAAGATCAAAGCAAAACATGGATGTACACGAGCTCAACATTAAAAAAGATATATTCCAACATGAACTAAACAACAGATTTATAAATCTCATTATAGATGACAATGCTGATCCATCAGAAAATAATCATATTATTACCCAAAACCTTTTACAATGCTCACTTAAAATAGCTGGTACCACAGCACAGAAACAAGACAAAATTTCTGAAGAAACAAAACAGCTTACGAAGAAATGAAACAATCAAAGAACCTACAGAATAAAACTGAAGAACTGTGCAAAACAATCAGAAAACATATCATGGAAGAAATAAGAAAATTCAATTATAAATTCATACAACAAACAATTGAAAATAACTGTAGTCTCAAAAAAGCCAAACAGCAATAAACAGATGGTTGCAGTCAAACTACAAGATGGGACCAACCAGAGATAGACATGCTATAGCAATAAGAATTGAAGAATTTTACTCAGTATTACATGAGGATGACGAATTAAATGAAGAAGAAGACAACTAAATATAGCTGAAGTACCACAGATTCTGTCAGAAGAAGTTACATGAGCATCCAAAGCTTGCAAAATGGAAAAGCTGCTGGTGAGGATGGAGTTACAGCTGAACTTCTAAAAGCAGGTGGAGAAATGATCTATAAAATCTTAGCAAAACTATTTACCTTATGTCTGATGAAAAATGATGTACCAAGAACATGAAAGAAGGCTACCCTAATTCTGATATATAAAAAAGGTGAAGTAGAAGACCTGACAAACTACTGACCCATCAGTCTACTATCAGTTGTTTACAAAATTCTTGGCTCATAGGCTTTGTATGACTCTAGACCAAGCACAACCAAAAGAACAGGTAGGCTTTCAAAGTGGCTTTAGTAGTACAACTGATTATTGAACAGTGTAACGAATATTAGATTCTGAGGACAGATTGCGAGTATGGGGATTACAGACTCTGGTTAACAGGAGAAAGAGGAGTGATACGATAGACATCTATAAACTTTTGAATGGGTGTTATAGCATTTCAACTGATGAAATTTTTCATTATATGGAAGGCGGGGAGAGAACACGGGGGCATCCGTGGAAGTTAAGGTTGTTCTCAGTCAAGAAAGGGTTAAGAGCTAGGTTTTTCTCCCAGAGAGCAGTGAGTGAGTGAGTGGAATAATTTGCCCTTACAGGTAGTGAGTGCATCTAGTGTGAATGAATTCAAGGGTAGGTATGATAGCTGGGTTGGGTAATTTACAGCCTCCCTCGATGAGTCCTTGACTCCCTGGAGGTCTTAGATAATAATAATAATATCAGTTACCATTATGGCTTGGTTTTATTGATTATGAGAAGGGCTTTGACTCTGTAAAAACTTGTGCAATACATAAAGCATTATGAAACCCACAAGTGGAGGAGCCACGTCAGGGCCATCATCAAATCAGCATATACCAATGGCATAGCAACAATTCATTTCATTGATTGGGAAGGAAAACGTCTGAAGATAAATGGAAGCTGTTTAAGCCATCATTCGTCTTTTAATTTCATCCATGATATTTTGTTCCATTGATATCTGTTGTCCTAAGTATATGTAATGATCTACTTGTTTAATTTCATCATTATTGATTTTTATTATTTCTCGTTGGACATAGGCTAGCAAAACAGCTGGCCTAAAGATAAACTTAAAGAAGACCCAAGTTATATTCAATAGCTACGGCCAACCAGAAATAATAAAAATCAATAATGATGAAATTAAACAAGTAGATCATTACATATAATTAGGACAACAGATATCAATGGAACAAAATATCATGGACAAAATTAAAAGATGAATGATGCTTGGGTGGAAAGCATTTGGAAAACTACATTCAATATTCAAAAGACAACTACCATTATGCCTATAATAAATTTAATTTAATCCTTTATCCAAGTGTGTGCAAACAAAGTTTGTGCCTGAAAGTATCTTCAGGACTGGGGTAAAGTGGTACGACACCAGGCAACTTGTTGCAAAGGTGGGGCAAGCTACCAACACTACTATCTCAGTATCTTCCATGATGCAAAACACATATCCTTGAGGATATGTATAATGTTATGCATTAAGGGAAGGGCCACTACCCAGACTAGTTTCGACCTTTATTGAGGTCTCTTCAGTGGGAGCCAGGCCCAAGTGGAGATACCAAGGCAGAAGCATTAGTAAGGTCATTTCCTCCTATAGGAGCTGCCAAACGGTGTGCCATCTTTTCATTAAATTACTCTGGATTTACAGAAAGATGTTGAAAGGTTATTTTTCACTTGGTCAGACTATAATAAATTTAGTTTAATCCTTTATCCAAGTGTGTGCAAACAAAGTTTGCGCCTGAAAGTATCTTCAGGACTGGGGTAAAGTGGTACAACACCGGGCAACTCCTTGCAAAGGTGGAGCAAGCTACCAACACTACTATCTCAGTATCTCCCATAATGCAAAACACATCTCCTTGCGGATATGTAACATTATACATATCTGCAAGGAGATGTGTTTTGCATTATGGGAGATACTGAGATGGTAGTGTTGGTAGCTTGCTCCACCTTTGCAATGAGTCGCCCGGAGTTGTACCACTTTACCCCAGTCCTGAAGATACTTTCAGGTGCAAACTTTGTTTGCACACACTTGGATAAAGGATTAAACTAAATTTATTATAGTCTGACCAAGTGAAAAATAAACTTTCAACACCATTATGCCTGAAAAGAAAGGTTTTTAAACCAATGTATTCTTCCTATATTGACATATGAGTGTGAAACATAGACACTAAAGGCAAAGGAAATTCAAAAATTAAGAACAACACAATTTAGTATGCTTGGTATCACAAGACTGGATCAGTCTTGTGGATAAGTGGATAAGAAACCAAACCAAAGTTTCCGATGTCATAAGAAGAGTGGAACATCTGAAGTGGCAATGGGCTGGACATATTTCTCAAAGACAAGATCGATGATGGACAAAAGAAGTACTGGATTGGATTCCACGAGAGGAAAAATGACCACAATGCCAATCTAAATCATGGTGGATTGATGTTATCATCAGATTTGCAGGAGTGACATGGGAAAGGAGAGCCATGGACAGACAGTTTTGGAGTAATCTTGGAAAGGCCTTCAATCCAGCAGTGGACTGACAATGGCTGATGACGATGATACAAACACAGTACCTTCAAGATTAGAAAGAAATGGAATAAAAGATGTTTTGTTTCATACAAATAATGATATTTCTTCATTAGAATATCTTTTTTTAAAAAATTGTCCACCAACATCAATTTCTAGATAAAGAGGATTTTCAAATTTAAAAATATTCTCTCGAGATCAAGTAATTTCAGTAAAGTTAACATCAGATTTTATTTTGCCTTATAATTGCCTCTGTAGTGCAACTGGAAGAATGATGGAACATCGTGCCCTTTGAATGGAAAAGACCCAAGTTTCATTCTCATCGTGATGACAGGAATTTTTATATGGGCTGTTTCAATTGAAAGTGAGTTAGCTGATCTTGTATGGAGTAGCAGGGTTTTTTTTTTTTCCTCCAAGAAAGTCATGTATTTCATCCCACATACAGGCAAATTGGCTATGAGAACACATGCAATTTACATACAAAAATAATAATAATAATACTGTTGTGGTGGGTAGATGGCATTGGTGGTAGTAGTAGTAGTGTCGTTGTGTTGTATTTGGGGAATTAAATAGTAAGGGAGATGTATGTAGCTGAGTAGAATAGAGTGCCCTTCTGAGATGAGTCCTTGGAGGTGTCAACATTGTAATAATAATAATCTTTGGGAAGCGATTAAAAATTGTTTGTAATAAATTTCTGTATTTGCATTTTTCTATTAGATCAATTTTAACAAGAAATGCATAAAATAGTGTTGAAAATTTACATTTTTTTCTGTTGCCCTAGTTATAAGCAAGTAATTTGCTTATATTGCTTACTGCTATTTAGTAATAAATAAAAACAGTTTTGTGTGGGAAGAAACTTCCACATCGCCTTTCAGAAATGTGGAGAACCAACTGGGGCTTCTGAAATAATGTCCAATCCTAAATCTGTAGCCTGTTAGTAGGTGTCCACTGGGTACTGAACAAATGATGATGGTCTGGTAAGTTGGGACTTATCAGCTTAAACCACAAATGCATATGATGGTACAACATGATGAGATTTTATGCCGGCTGGAGCAGGGTGAACAGTGGAAAGTCAGTTACTAGAACAAGCTCCAACTCAGCATCTAGAAGAAGAAGAAGAATAAACCCGACATCAGAAGAACTGAAACTAAGAACCATCAATATAAGGAGTATTAATAGAAAGGAAATCGAACTTACAGAAGAATTGGAAAAGTACCGTATGGACATCATTGGCATTAAAGACAAAAAACATATGACATCTTACTAAATAATAAGTATAGGATGTTATTTTCAGGCAATAATGATCAAGGAAAGGAAGAAGTAGCTACAGCATTCAACACCAAACACGAAGATTAACTTCTTGATTGGAAAGTAGTTTCAAGTATAGTTATGTGAACAAACTTCAAAATGGGGACATCGACAATGAAAGTTATTTGTGCCTATGGTCCCACAGAAGGTTCTTTCAAGGAAGAAGGAGGAATGTTTTGTGTCATTGGAACAGGCAGCTGACATAAATGTAAAAAGTGGTCCCTGTTGGAGATCTGAACAGCAGAGTAGGAAACAAATTTCACATGCATATAGGAACATTTTGGGAAAATTTGAAGAAAAGGGCAAAGCTAATAATAATGGTAAGTATTTACTGGACTTCTGCTCAGGACGCAGACTAGTCATTACTAACACCATGTTTCAACATAAAGATGTGTACAAGTTCACATGGAGCAAAGACATGAGAAATAAGAAAAGCTTCATTGACTATGTCACTGCTGATGGTGATATCTTCAGGCTCGTTCAGGATACATGTACAAAGGATTTGAAATTGGTAGTGACCATTACTTAGTACTAACATAAAAATGGATATCACACTGAAAAGAACAGTATGTAAAAAAGTTTTTAAAAGAATTAAAGTTGAGCAGCTTTTACAAGAAAATTGTAGACTTGACTATACAAACATTATTGAAGAAAAAAATGAAACAAATTGAAAACAAGAACCAAACCATGGAATCTCATTGGCAAACTCTGAAGAAGACATTGATTCATTCAACTAGGAAGGTATATAGTGAAGTTGTCTGCAAGGATAGAAAAATAAGAACACCATGGTGGACATAAGAAGCAGTCCTGGAAAAGAAGAAAGCATACCAAAGTTCCTAGCAAATAAGTCAGCATATGCCCTAAAAGAATATAGAGAAAAATGTAAGAGAGCTAAGCTGTGTGTAAAAGGAGCTAAACAAAAGTCATGGGAAGACTTTGGCAAGAATATAGAAAATAAATATCAGGAAGGTGGCAAAATGTCCTGGAGGCTATTGAAGAAACTTAGAAATGGAAGAAAGAGTACTGTAAAAGGAATCAAAGATGATAAAAGGACATGAAAACTGAAGATAAGGATATCCTAGATGTCTGAAGTAATTATTTTAAAAGACTGTTAAATGAACCAAGCAGTAACAGAACCATACTAAAAATTTTTCAAGAGGAATGCAAAGAGGAGTACATATCAATAATCCTCCTTGAGGTAGAAAAAGTTGTCAAAAATTTGAAATGTGGAAAGGTAGCTGGAATAGATGATATTCAACCAGAAATGCTTAAATATGGAAGTATAAAAGTTTTGCAGTGGCTACACTGCATAATTCAGAGGGCCTGTTCAGAATGTCAAATTCCCAATGATTGGAGTAGAGTTCTCATAGTACCCATCTATAAAAAAAGGAATAAAACTGAATGTGAGAATTACAGAGGAATTTCTCTACTAAGTGTTCCAGGTATTATTTATGGAAGCATACTTGAAAAGAGGGTGAGAAAGATTGTGGAAGAGAAACTTTGAGAGGAACAAACTGGGTTCAGGCCAAATAGAGGTTGTCAAGATCAGATTTTCACTTTAAGCCAAATAGTTGAGAAATTGTGGGAATATGATAAGGATATGTGTTTAATTTTTGTACATCTAGAAAAGGCATATGACAAGGTGCCCAGAGAAAGCTTTTCAAAATACTACAATTATATGGTTGTAAAAATAATCATTCAGATAGCAAAAGTTATATATCATCCTAGAAAGAAATAAACATAAAATCAAATTGGAAATTAATGAAGCACATTAATTCTGGTTTTCAGGAAAATAAAAGAAATAGAGAAGGACTCTTCAACATTAGAACTATTATAGAAAGATAGCTGGAGAAGCAGAAAGAAGTCTACTTATGTTTTATTGACTACACAAAGGCCTTTGACAATATACAACATGAACAACTAATCGAATGCATTAGAAAATTAGGAGTAGATGATAAAGATACCAGATTACTGATAAATCTATTATGGGAGCAAACTGCCTCAATAAAAATATCAGGAGAAACCTCGGAGGAATTTTCAGTAAAGAAGGGTGTCAGACAAGGCTGTATTCTTTTTCCTATATTGTTTAACTTCTATACTGAAAATATCTTCCAGCAATTAGAAGAATTTAAAGGAATCAGCACAGGAGGCAGAAATATGAACAACTTAATATATGCAGACGATACAGTACTGCTAGCTAAAAATAAAAAAGATCTTCAAAATCTACTAGAAGAGATGCTGAAACTAAGTGAAAAATATGGACTTAATTTCAACTTCAAAAAAACCAATCCATGCTGGTAACTAACAAGAAAAACAGGGGAAATATCTGATATAAATATTAAGATCAGAGGAAATATCTCAGATCAAGTAGAGAGTTATATATATTTAGGTCAACTAATTACAGAGAATGGTAAGTGTGATATGGAAATATTAAAAAGAATAGAAATTGCTAGATCAACTTTCATTAGCATGAAAAACATTCTGACCTCAAAGGAAGTTCACACAAAAACAAGAATTAGGCTATCCAAATGCAACGTACGGTCAACACTGCTATATGGAGCAGAAACCTGGACAACATCAAAATATTGTGAAAATAAACTAAAAGCCTTTGAGATGTGGATCCTCAGACGAATTCTTAGAGTCCCATGGACTGCCAAAAAAACTAATTTAGAAATATTAGAGATGATTGGAGAAGATAGAACTCTACCTTGGTCCACCTACTAAGGCATGAATCCCCCTCCCCCCACCAAATAAAAACACTTCTAGAAGGAATGATACAAGGAAAAAAAGAAGAGGAAGACAAAGAACAGATTGGATGGGAAATATTAAGGACTGGACCTTTTTGTCATAAAAGAGAAGCACAAAACCGTACATGGTGGAACCTCATGGTAGTCAACCTCCTGGAAGGAGATGACATCTGACAAGGAAGGAAAAATAATCATAATTTACAATTATGAATCTTTCTACAATTGCTTCTCTATTCTAATATATCAGTAGTTATGGTTTCATAACAAATATATCAACACTTGCAATGCACCTGTTATTGATATTATTATTGTCAAAATGAAATGTAAATCGTTTGAAATTGACATACTTACTAGATTCTAATAGTTGTGTCACTTTCAAATTATTTTATTGTAATTTAAAATTGTTAACTGTTGAGATATTTGTAGTGGTTTGTTTAGACTTTTTTTCCCCACTAACAGAGACGTGTCAGCCATTATACATAACTTCTCACTTGCTATTTACATGACGTGTGCATGCTCACGGAGGAGACTGATGGGTGATTGACAGCTGACAGAGAGAGAGCATTCCGTATCAGAGTAACTAGGAAAACAAGTAAGAGAGCTAATGGAAATTTGAGAACAGCAACCGGAGAATTTTGTTCTTAGAAGTTTTTAAGTTTTATGTGACAGTTGAGAAAATATTAATAGAAGATTCCAAAAAGGAATCGTAGAACTGCGAGTCTTTAAACTGGAGGAGTTCAGACTGTCGACAAGTATTTAGTAAATAAAAGAAAATATTGCAATCGACATTTTAACTGAATGTTTGAGGAAATACTGAATGGAAAGTTTTATCTTTTGTCTTAAGGACACTGGATTACTGTGGGAAAAGCAATTGGTGAAATTTGAAACTGTAAAGTGGCTTAACATGAAGAGCTCAACTTAGATATGTTGCTCAGGAAGTAGTAAAAGAAACTTCTTTCTCTGGTACAAAAATCAGTAAAATTGTGCAATATATTGAACTACAAGTGGAATATTTATACTTCAGTGATACAGGAGGAATAATATTGTATATGTTACATAAGGGAGATAAAAAAGGATCCCATGGAAAAGAAGAAAATTTAATATTTTTGGAAAGGGCCTAACAAAGAAACTGACTCTGATGAGCATTTTTGTTGTTGTGAAAACAAGGTGTTTAGTCTAGAAGACTTGATTAAGTATATATCAAACAATCCAATAATAGAATGAGTAGGAGAATGAATGATTTTAATATTTTTGGATAAGAAAATTTCTAAAGTGTAGATTTATTTTAGAAGGCCTTGGATTTAGTTAATTTTGTAGTTATTTATGTAATGTTATTTAAATGTATATATTGTTTTAGTTTTATTAATAGAGTTAAAAATCATTGCACCAATTGGAATTGAACCCTTCTGTAAATACTAAGCAGAGTATAAAAACCAATTCATGGAGAAAAATAAAAATAAAAAAAAAGATAAATATAAATGACATAGCTGAGTTTTTTTTTTTTTTTTAAATAACTGGAACAGCTGATTACAGAAATTAATAATAAATAACAGGGTTAATGGAACTTTTAAACAGTCTATATTTAAGTTGTGAATCAGCAATTAGAAGTGAAGGAAATACAGGAATATGGTTTTATGTAAATTCATGGGTAAGACAAGGATGCACATTGTCTCCACTGTTATTCATCATCTATATGGACACATTATGGGGGCGCTAGTGGGCCAAGTACTGCGGACGTGTTTTGAAGAGCTCCTGATTCAGATAAGTTTTTACTAGGAATAATTAAGTATATATGCGTAATTGTTTGAGTAAGAGTGGCTGTAAACGTTGTACGCTACCGGTATTATTAGTGTGGGTTTTTTTTTTCTTGTCTAAATAAATTACGAAATCGTTATTATTAGACCTAGTAACCGGCAGAGAGAAAAAAAAAAAAAAAATGGCGGCGGCATTGTCATTCCATGATTTGAATGTAGATTTCAGTCGTTTCGTTAAGTGTGAGGTCTGTTATATGTATTCCTTCGATTACATAAATGATTTGTGGATGTTTAGTGCGGATGGAAGAAGGGTGTGTGCGAAGTGTGACCTGAACGAAGAACTAATGAATGCGAATATGAAATTGATGACAGAAAGTGCTAGTACTGATTGCGTCGCGATTGCACGTTTGAAAGAAATGGATGGTGAGCAAGAGAAGCGAAAAAATGTTAAAAAATCAGGAAAAAAGAAAAAGAGCGATTTGACAACCGTAACGGATGTTAAAAGGGACGAAAGTGAGGTGGAAAGAAACGAAATTGAGAGAACGAATGAAAGTAGAACTTGCGTAATGCAGAAATCACAAGTAAAAAAAATCGAAAGAATAAATGATGGCGAAAGTTCGACGCATGTTGGACCGAAAGTACTGAAACAAAGAAAGATGAATGACAGTAAAAGTGAGAAGAATGATAGCGAAAGTTGGACGTATGTTGGACCGAAAGTACGGAAACAAAGAAGGAGATGAATGAGAGGGAATGTGAGAAGAGGGGGTCGAGAGTTAGAAAGTTAGAAAGATTTAATGATAGAGAGAATGTGTCGCGAGGTTCGGAAAGTGAATTAGATTGGATGAGGCAAGAAATGAAATGGATGCGGAATGAAATTAAGAGAATTCAGGTCAAAACTATTAAAATAAATCATGATGGCATGAAAGAGTTAACGAAAGATGAGCGAGTGGCGTTGTATGGCGACTCCATTATTAAAGGTGTGCTAGAGGATAAAATGCACAAGGTATGTTTTCCAGGCGGTAAAATAAGTAGAGTGATTGAGGCATTGGATATGAGGCGGGAGCGAGCAAAAGAGTTAATTGTATTAATTGGTACAAATGATTTGAGAGAGAACAAAGAGCATGTCAAAATGAATGTCAAGAGACTGCTTGGAAAGATAAAAGAGAATAGTGTGACAGGAAGGGTGGTCAGTGTGTTGCCTAGGTATGATTGTGGTGAAATGAGGCGGAGAGCACGGATTAGGAATGGTATTCTGGCTGAAATGTGTGAGGAGATGGGTGTACAGTTTGTTAATGTGTGGAATGAGTTTGAGGGACGAAGTGAGCTGTATGGGAGCGATGGACTGCATTTGAGTGGTTATGGTGTGAGTCGCTTGGAGAGACTGCTGCTGGAAGGTAGAGAAGTGAATAGAGAAAATGAATCAGATCGAGAGGGGAGTGATGTGGAAGAGCAGGAGACTAAGACAGGAGAGATTGAAGAAGTGGAAATGAATGGAGAGGTGAGTGGTATGAGTATAGAAAATGAGAGAATGGGTGTGCAAGAGGAGCAGGGAAACTGGGAGGCCCAGGGCGGACAGGGATACACAGCGTGAGAAAGGTGGATGCTCCAAGAGGAGGTGAGAGCATGTGTAGGCAGGAAAGTAATGGGATGACCAGGGATCAAGAGGAAACAGATGTTGTTGCAAAGGGTTTTAAAATGAAGAAGCAGAAAGAGAAATGGCCCCAGTCCAGCATGGAGAGAGCACATCGAGTGAATGGTATCAGTGGAACTAGCTGTAGATCCAGAAATGAGTTGTTGTGTTTGTATACCAATGCTAGAAGCATAAGAAACAAGGCGGATGAAATGGTTGCACTAATTGTGTCTGTGTACCCAGAGATTGTTGGAATAAGTGAGACATGGTTAGATGAGGACGACATCCTGACAGGAATAGAGATGGAAAGGTATGATGTGTTTCGTGAGGATAGAAGGGATAAAAAGGGAGGGGGAGTGCTATTGATGATAGAGAAAGAGTTATGTCCATACAAGGTAGAGATGCAAGAGGGAAATAGGGCCAGTGGTTTTGAGGCAGTATGGTGTGAGATAGAGGTGAATAGAATCAAATACTTGGTGGGATGTTGTTATAGACCTGGTAATGTGGATGGTGGTGATAGTGAAATGTATAGTCAAATAAGCCAAGCAAATAAGAAAAGGGTGATCATTATGGGTGATTTTAATTATGGCAATATAGACTGGATTGAAGAGATAGCGACTGGAAGTAAAGAAAATGAGTTTCTTGAGTTTTTGAGGGATAACTACCTCAGACAGTATGTAACAGAGGGCACACGAGGATTAAGGGTCTTGGATTTGGTCATCTCATCGGAGGATGTAATTATAAATGAGGTGTCAAATCATCCACCAATTGGTGAAAGTGACCATGAGGTGATTACCTGGGTGGTTGCCAGCAGTGCAAGGACCCCTGTGAAAAAAGGGTATATGTGGAACTACAAGGGGGGGGTGATTATGAAGAGCTCAGGAGACAGCTTGCAGATGTAGCATGGAATGAGGAGTTAGCTGGAAAAGAGATCAATGCAGCTTGGGGAAATTTCAAAAACTATTTAGTAGATGCAATGTCTAAATGTATACCACGGGTGAGAAGGTTAAATAAGGTAGGTGTGAGATGGATGAATAAAGATATTAAGCATGCAATACAGAAAAAAAAGGCATTGTGGAGACAGCATAAGAGAATTGGAAGTAACCAATTTCATGAGGTCTACAAAGACCAGGCAAGGAGGGTGACTTGGTTGGTGAGAGTAGCTAAAGAGAGGTATGAACAGCAGTTAGCTAATGAAGCCAAAAAGAATCCTAGGGAGTTCTTTCGATATGTAGCCAGCAAAAGAAAGAATGATTATGGAAGGATGACATTGATTGGAGGAAATGGTATAAAGACAGCTGTTGCAGAATATGTTGTGGAGATACTTAATGAGCAATTCATAAAGATCTTTCAATCTTGTGAATGTGACTTCATGGAGAGATTAAGAGCAGTTGATGATGGGGAGGAGAGACTGACTGTAAGTGAGCAAGAGGTGTTTGGGGAGTTGAGTAAACTAGATGTAAATAAGGCTGTGGGACTTGATAATATATCACCACGTATTCTGAAGGAGTGTGCCAGAGAGTTGACACCTGCCTTGACATATTTTTTTAATACGAGTCTTGCACTTGGTCAAGTTCCTAAAGAGTGGAAGGAGGGCAAGATTGTGCCACTTCATAAAGGAGGTGATCGAACTCAAGCATCAAACTATAGGCCTATCTGTGTGTCAGGTGTTGTGGTTAAGTTGTTGGAGAAGCTTGTGAGAACTAGGATCCAGAGTTGGGTTGACAACAATGGTATAATCTTTGATGGACAGCATGGATTTGCTAAAGGGAGGTCATGTTTTAGTAATCTACTTACTTATTACAATAAAGTGACTGCTTCCTTGGACAGAGGAGAAGGATACACAGTAATATACTTGGATTTCGCAAAGGCTTTTGATAGAGTACCTCATGATAAGTTGACAGTCAAACTAGAGCAGATGGGGTTGGATATTAGATTAGTGCACTGGATTGAAGACTGGCTATCTCATACACAACTTGTTGATACTGACATGTATCAACAAGTTGTGTATGGGGGTGCAATATCCAGGAAAAGGAAAGTCACTAGTGGAGTGCCTCAGGGGTCTGTTTTAGGGCCATTACTATTTAACTTATATATTAATGATATTGGTGAAGATTTGGATGGAGATATTCAGTTGTTTGCAGATGATGCAAAGTTGGGACGAACCATAAAGAGTAGTGAAGATGTTGTGGCCTTGCAAGAAGACTTGAATAAATTGAGTGATTGGGCAAGCAAATGGGGATGTGAGTTCAATGTTGCAAAATGTAAAGTTTTAAAATTTGGAAAACAAAGATGGGATGCAGAATTTATGCTTGGTGAGAATATATTGTTGGAAGTAGAGGAAATAAGAGATCTGGGGGTGATAGTGGATAAGGATCTAAAATTTAGGGGACACATCGCCAAAATTGTGAAGACAACACAAAGACTTCTGGGAATGATGCGGAGGACACTGACATGTAGAAGTAGGGAGATACTTGTTCCAATGTATAAGGCTTTGATTAGGCCACACTTGGACTATTGTGCCCAGATTTGGTCACCGGGTTTTCAGAAGGATGAAGAGATGTTGGAAAGGGTCCAAAGGCGACTGATTAAGGTAGTTTCTGACCTCTGGAATGTTGAGTATGAGGAAAGATTGAAAAGATGTAATTTGCAGAGTCTCATGGAGAGAAGGAAGAGGGGAGATATGATAGAGACCTACAAGTTGGTAAGGGGTTGTTATAGGATCAATGGTGGAGAAGTTCTACAGAGAATAGTGGGAGATCAGGGGAGAACCAGAGGTCATCCCTGGAAACTGTATAAGGAGGGTGTGAGTAAGGGAGTGAGAGGCAGGTTTTTTTCGTGCAGAGTTGTGAGTGATTGGAATGCCTTGCCTGAGAGCGTGGTGTCTGCAAGTAGTTTGAATGTGTTTAAGACACGGTATGATGAGATGTGTGTGTAAGATAAAAGGACCTTCTAGATGAGTCTTTGACTCCATGAGGTCTTGTTTAATAATAATAATAATAATTATAAAAGAAAGTGGTATCAAGACTGATATTAGAATTTTAGATGTCAAACCTAGCTCTTTGCTTTATGCAGATGATGTCCTAAACACATCTAGTACAAGCTTCCAGGATTCACTAACTAAATTGAATGGCAGCTGTAACAAATTTGGAATGAAAATTAGCAATAAAAAGGCCAAAACTATGACAATAGGCAGGAGCATAAAAAACGTCAGCTGCATTCTGAATGGAGATCCTATAGAACAAGTAAAATATTTCAGCTATTTTGGCAGAGTTTTTAGTGAAGATGAGGTTAAATCTGGAAATAGACAAAACAAGAAAAGCTGGCATGGTGGATAGCCAGTTGAATAAATTTATATGAAATAAGAGAAATTAGTCAAAACACCAAACTAGCAGTATATTAAAACAGTGTTTAAATTAGTTATGGATCTAAGAGTTGGGTTAGAAATAAAGCACTTGATCAAAGACTAGAAACCACAGATATGAGGATTCTGAGAAAAATCAGGGGAGTGAACTGATGGCATCAATGGCAGAATCATATTAAAAATGAAGATATTAAAAGGAACTCGACATTATTAGTATTCAAGAATGTGTCAGCAGAGATAATCTAAGGTGGTATGGCTACTTAATAGAATGGATGAAAAAAGGTTAGCAAAACAGGTGTTTGATGCTAAGATGGCAGGGAAAGATATCTAGAGAAAAACCAAGGTCTAGGTGGATTGATTTGGTCAAAAGTGCCTTTCCTTAGACGCACGGATAGATATGGCAATATTGGAGTGCTAATAAGTAATAGATTGATTTGGAGAAAAATTATCGATAGCAGATTAGTAATAATGTAAACTCAGTCATGTAGTGCTGTCATAGTAACCTGAACACCCCCTTGGGGATACATATCAGGAAATTGATGATGATTAAAACAGGTTTTGTGTGACATAGTTGTGGAAACTGGCCTGGAAGAAAAAGTGAATTTTCAATCTGTTATTTCACCTTCAGCACTTATTGAGCCCGAATGTCTTCTCACTTGTTTATGCAATGGAAGCACCAAAGGGAACACCATTGTTGGGCTATGCCTAGGGCATCAGTTAGCCTTAATCTAGTCCTACATTTCCCCCATGGGGGGGGGGGAGAATCCAATAGGGCTCAAATCTGTTGAAAATGTGCTGGCCAAGCAAGGGATCAGTTCAGCTCTTCCAATACATCTGGAAGAAGATAATATTCTTGTTGAGAGGCTTATACGCTGGTTAAACATGATAACTAATATTTAAGGAATTGACAGCGTATACTAGAAATATAGATTAAATAAACTTTAATATATACTTTCCGATATTTCGGCGAACGTCACGTTGCCATCTTCTTGGGAACTTACTACAAAGACACGTGCACACAAGTACTAATAACAGCAAACGAGACTGAAGCTAGGAAGCTAGCGTTTTCCTAAAGTCCTGATGGTGCCCCCTGGCGGGCTATATTGGTAGTTCTTGGCCTTTGGGCTGAAGTTCTTCTGATAAAAGTTTCCCAAATTTGGGGCAGTCTCATGCATCCAAATTTGTTGAGGTTTGGCATGTTCCTAAGAGCTGAGGCTGATTCCATGAACAGTCTTTCATACTTGAACTTGCTGCGGTGTATTACTGTGGCTTTCTTCCATCTTATTCTGTAGCGAGTATCCAGAGCATCATCTGCAAGCCCAGAGTGGCTGTACTGGTGAAATTGAATGTAATCCTTGTGTTCTGAGATTCTGATATTTGCTGTCCTGCCTGTTTGGCCAAAGTAGGACAGTTTACAGCTGCAAGGGACCTGGTATACACCAGGTAGGTCTAGGGGAAGTGGTTGGTCTTTGGTGGAGCGGATAAGGGATGCCAGTTTTCTATGTGGTCTGTAACAAGTGGTCAAGTCATGTTTTTTTGGAATCTTCCAGATTCCAAAAAATCTGGAAGATCCAGAAAAATCCAGAAAAAGAATGGCAACATCTGGAAGAAATTAGGCAGTTTCTGAAGATTTCTGAAGAAATCTTCAGAAACTGCCTAACATTGAGAGCAAAGCGACAAGGTGCACCATCTTACTGAAACTCTATATCATCTATAAGTTCTAAAGAATTATATTTAGAATCATGGCTCACTTAAGGATATGCAAATAGAGGTAATTTACAACTAGAAAACATACAATTAGTTCAATATTCTTTTGCAAGGGGATATGGGTAGGAATTTAGAAGTAAAGAAATTATTAGGCATTTAGAGGTAAATGCCTCTAAATGGTATTTACCTCTAAATGCCTATACGTATCTACTTGTAAAGAAATACAGAAATAAATGCGTGATTTCATCTAGGATATGCAAATAGAGGTAATTTACAACTAGAAAACATACAATTAGTTCAATATTCTTTTGCAAGGGGATATGGGTAGGAATTTAGAAGTAAAGAAATTATTAGGCATTTAGAGGTAAATGCCTCTAAATGGTATTTACCTCTAAATGCCTATACGTATCTACTTGTAAAGAAATACAGAAATAAATGCGTGATTTCATCTAAAAGCATGTATCTGCCTTTAGTAATTCTGCAGCATTTCTGAATAACTTTCACTATTAACATTCTGTTCTCCAGAAAAAAAATGGCTAAATTATGCAGCCTTTTCCTAATGTATACTAGGCATTGACCTTAGGGGAATCTCTTTCATGTTTCTCAACTTCTTGTGCCTCCTTATACTGCAGTTATGTCTGTTGATCTTATCACTAATATGAAATGTTGCTTCATCAGAAAAACATTCATTGGCCATAAATAATGCATTACTGTCAAGTTTTTCATTAAATTGGTGACAGAAAATCAATCGTGTGTGATAATCCTCTTCCAGCAACATTTGGTGGAATTTAATTTTGTAGTCTTTTGTATGAAGTTTCATTCTGAGAATTTTATGCACTGTTGATTCAGGATGCCCATTCTGTTGATTACATTATGCAATAAAGAATTGTCCTACAGATACTACTCTTTCCTCACTCACACTGGTTTATCATTGACAAAACCTGCTTCTTTAAGCTTAGTCATTCAGTTAGTTATGTAATTCCTGTGTGGTTCATCTTTGTTGTAATGGGTTCTAAAGCTTTGTACTGCAACTACAGGTTTTAACTCGGCTAACCACATCACACAATTTACTTTCTCTCTTTCTGAATCCATTTTGTCAATTCTCATCCTGCAAAATAAATAAATAAATAAAAATAATAAAATTTACAAATTTAAAAAAATAAAAATAATAAATTTTTCACTAAACTGCAATAAAATAAATGGATCACTCTTAGGACATACTAAACTTCACTAAATTACATTTCTAATGTTTTTAACAGATAGATTTTATTATGTATAGAACAGAAACTATGAAAATTTAAAACTATAAATATGTGGGTGGGAAGACATTCTATGTAGGAAAGATGCCAGCCAACATTGGGCCATCTCTTGATCACATCTGGTGGGACATCATCGGGATTAGAAGACTCTTCGGTATCCAATTGTTCAAGATTCTGATGGCACCATGGTGGAGGCCACAGGAAGCATGTGATGGAATGTTCCAGGTAAAGTTGAAGGTGATTTGCTTTGGTCTTCCACTGCAAGAGTTGAATGAGAAGAATGATGCAGAGAAATTGTGCCCAGTAGCTTTACGAGAGACCAGAGGCATGACCACCACTGGTGCAAGAGAACAGTTTTCAACATTTGGCCCTTCCAAAGTCAGACTTAGCACTATTAATGAAAAGTGTTTTAAGTACTGCAGGCTTCAGGATAAGCTATGAATGAAGCTGAAGTTTTGAATCAAGAAGCCAGCTGTGATATGCTTTTAACCTTCTTATCCACCCCCACAGAACTGCTCTGACACACTTCTTGGAACATTATAGCTTAGATATTAGGTGAGAATTTTGAAACAAAACAAAATATGAATAATTTCTGTAATATGATCACAATATGATCTGGAGAAATGGATGAAAGAGTATTCTAAGCTAAGGTAAAGCAAATTGTTCATCCAACAACTAGTCATCTGGATCTGTAGAATGGAAAGGAAAATAAAAGACTCAGGGATCTTCTCACTTATTATAGTATCAAAGAACAGGAGGTTGTGAATGGCTAGGGGACAGCATTACACTAGAAATGAAATCTGGATGATA
The DNA here is from genome assembly GCF_054136105.1 of Typopeltis vanoorti. Lineage (NCBI taxonomy): Eukaryota > Metazoa > Arthropoda > Arachnida > Uropygi > Thelyphonidae > Typopeltis > Typopeltis vanoorti. The sequence goes on along the minus strand of NC_143556.1, from coordinate 71,564,307 downwards.
TTATGATCTGCATTACCAAGAGGAGGAATCATCTCAATAGTGCCTTTATTTGGTTACAGAATGGATAAAAAATGATTCTCAGTGATGGGTAAGTAGAGAGGATTGTTGAATATACTAGTTGTTAGACAAACAATTTGCTTTACCTTAGACCATCATTGGAGGTACAAACTATTGCACACAATGCTTATCCAAACGTGCCCTTAAACTGATTCAATGTGTCTACATTTACAACATACTCAGGCAATGCATTCCGCTCACAAACCACTCTCCATGGAAAGAACCTTTTTTTCACTCCTCTGCTCACACCCTCCTTATACAGCCTCCATCAATGGCCTCTCTACCCCCCCCTCTCCCATTCCATTAAAAATATCTTCCATGTCAGCCTGATAACAACCCCTGACTAACTTATATGTCTCAATCATATCCCCCCCCTCTTCCTCCTATTCATGAAGCTTTACAACTTACATTCTCTCAGTCTGTCCTCGTACTCCACATTCCAAAGACCACTGACCACCTTCGTGAATCTTCTCTGCACCCTTTCCAAAAACCTGGCGACCAAATCTATGCACAATAATCCATGTAAGGCCTGATCAAGGCATTATACAATGGCATCATAACCTCTCTATTTCTGCATGTCAGGGTCCTCCGCATCATTGCCATTATCCGATGTGATGTCTTCACAACATGCAATGTGGCTCTGGATTTCAGGTCCTTGTCCACCATCACTCATAGAGCTCTCATCTCATCTCCTCTACGTTTACTAGAGTTTCCCCACCAAATGTATATTTTGCATCCCATCGTCGCTTACCAAATCTCAAAACCTTACTCTGCAATACTGAACTGACAGTTCTACCTACCTGCTCATTCATGCAATCTCTTCGAAGTCCTCCTGCAAGGCCATAACATCCGCTTAACTCTGCGTTGCTCTACCCAATTTTGCATCATCTGCAAATAGCTGCATATCACTAGTTAAATCCATTCCAATATCATTAACATACAATGGTACCCAAAACCATTGTATGACTCCTGTGGTACACCACTAGTGACCTCTTTTGTGATACTGCACCCACTTATACAACTTTCTGATACCTATTTGACAGTCAGTAACTGATCCAGTTCAGAAGTCTTATTCAATCCCATCTGTTTCAATTTATTTAACAGCATGTTGTGTGGCAGTCTATCAAAAGCTTTTGCAAAATCCAAGTACACCACTGTATATGCATCTCCCCTGTCCAAGGTATTTGTCACCTTGTAATAGTACATAAGTTAGCAAAACATGATCTCCCTTGAACAAACCTATGCTGATAACCACAGAGAATACTGCAGTTATCCACCCATTTCTGTATCCTACTTCTTACCAATTTCTCCAGTAGCTTCACCACAACGCCAGACATACAGATCGGCCTATAATTTGAAGCTACAGCCTTATCACCAACTTTATGCAGTGGAACAATTTTACCCTCCTTCCACTCCCTTGGAACCTGTGCTGTTGTGAGACTTATTAAACAAGCATTCCAATCCTACTGCCAATTCCCTGGAACATTCCTTTACGATACATAGTGATATGTCATCAAAGCCTATTGCCTTATTGACATCAAAGTTATTTATTTCCTCAAATACCTCCTGCTCACTCATAATTAAGCCATCCTCTCTTATGTATTGTACACCTAAGTTCCTCATGTTTCCACCCTGATCAGGATGAAACACCATTATAAATTGATCACTGAATACTTTGATAATGTCTTCTGCAGCAGAAGACATTATCAAAGTATTCAGTGATAATGTCTTCTGCAGCAGTTACCATTCCACCATTTTCATAAGTTAACATCACCTTACCATGATCATTCTTCATTCTACTTGCCACATACCTAAAAAAACTCTCTGAGTTTTTCTTCACCAGATTTGCCTTTTTCTGCTCATAGTGAACTTTTGTTTTCCTAACTAACTGAGTCAATCTCCTGGCTTGTTCTTTATACTCTTCATGTAACTGATTATTACTATTATTCATCTTTTACTGTCTCCACAGTACTGTCTTCTTCCAGATTTCATGCTTAAGCCCCTCATTCATTCACTTTACACCTACCTTATTCAGTCTTTTGGCCTTCAGAATGCATTCACACAATGATACTGTTATGTATTTCTTTGTCAGTTTCCATGCAGCATTTATTTCCTTACTGCTCAACTGCTCATTCCATGCCATAGCTCCAAGCTGTCTCCTAAGCTTATCATAATAATCAAACTTATAATTCCAGATACAGCTTTTCCTCACAGAAGTTTGCATATGGCTAGCCATAATCCAGGTGATCACTCTCACCAACTGGAGGAAAGTGTGAAACCCCACCCCACAATTACATCCTCTGATGAAATGATCAGATCTAAAACTCTCAATCTTTGCGTGCCCTCTTTTACATGCTACCTGAGATAGTTATCTCTCAAGAACTAGAGAAATTCATTTCTCTTATTCCCAAACGCGATCTCTTCATTCCAATCTATACCACCATAATTAAAATCACCCATAATAATTACCCTTCCTTTCTTCACTAATCCAAGTTGTTTATACACTGCTTCGTCACCACCCTCCACGTTCCTGGCCCATAGCAACATCCAACTAAATATGTCTTCCTGTCAACCTCCACATTACACCACATCTCATAACCATTGCCACTATTTCCCCTCTTTCATGGCTACCCTATGTGACATAATTCCCCTGCTATCATCAGTAGCACTCCCCCTCCCTTCTTGTCCTTTCTATTCTTGCAAAAAATACTGTATCCTTCCATTTCTATTCCTGTTAGAATATCATCTTCATTTAATCATGTTTCACTTATTCCAATGATTTTGGGGTGAATAAACTCAATCAGTGAAACCATTTCATCTCCCTTTACAAACAAACACAGTAATTCATTTTTAGGTCTATAACCAGTCCTATCCAAACATGTTGGTTGTGATTTTCCCACCACACCTGCCCAATTAACTTCCCCACCCACATCACAGTACATTCCATCTTCACACACACACACACACACACATTCCCTGCCACTTTCAACATCCACTCTGCCTATGCCATGTTTCCCTGTCCCCCCCCCCCATTACCCTGTTCCTCTTCATCTTTCACACTACTACTACTACTTTTTTTATTGCCAAGCACTTCTGTCTCTTCAGTACCACTCTCCTCATTTTTCACTTCATCTCTTGCATGCATCACATACTGTACACATAGTTTAGCAGCTGAGTAATACCTAATCCTTCTCCTTGTTTATTACTGTCTGAATAAGATCTTATAGTCATTATTTAGCAGCTTTTCACCTGTTTTGGCCTTTTTTTTTTTTTTTTTGTCTCTGTATCACTGATTAAGTTGACACACAGTACTACTAATTCTGCAAATCTCATTTTTTTACCATTAATCTTTGTTACACTGATGGTGTGTATGTTCATTTCTACTAATAACAAGATGGCTCACACCCTGTTACTCCTATCCCTGACCTTTTCCCATTAATTGTTCCTCCTCCCCAAAAAGTGGTTTCTATTTTCAGATCCTTCTCTCACCCCCCCCCCCTAAAGTGCTCTCTACCCACCCTTAATAATAATAATAATATTATACATATAAAAAACTCTGGTTTTTTCAAATAATTCCTCCACATTGCTTTACCCTGACTTTACCCAAACCCCCTTCCTTTAACAGCTTAACAGCAGATGAATCATATCGCCAGGATAGGGAGACAGCCAACAACACCCAAAAAAAGGTATGTCCAAATTTTCTTCCTATATTATTATTCTTCATATATTAATTTTATAACACATCAGTAATGCCCTAAAATTTGAGTAAAAAGCCAATGACATTGGCTTTTTACTCAAATTTTACTCCTTTTTTACTTATTGTAAAAAAGAGGGCAGTCCTAAACGAAAGTAGGCTACCATAAAAAATAATAGTTTATTTAGAGGAGTAACATGGGAATTTTCCCAGAAATAATACCTATAACAAGTTTTAGTTTGGGGGGAAGTAGTTTTGTTAAATACTGCATACCACTATTAAATTTTTTTTAAGTTATATATGATCTAACCCTTTCTAGTTCCTTAAGCCTACTGAACTGTAATGGTAGTTCAACTCAACTGCATCTTCACACACACACACATTATATGTTACTGTATGAATGTAGCTTTATATCAACCACACACACACACACATCACAAAACCTATGACAGAAAAATGTTATGAATATGTGTGTGTGTGGGTGGGCAAGTAATTAGAAAAAAAGAAGGCATCGGATAATGTATTCCTTGCAAAGCTGGAGGTTGTATTCATTGGGGGAAAACAATCTGTAAAAGTGGATGAAAAGTTTATTGCCATAGAACTAAACTGTGTTTAGATGTTTGACCAGCAAATGCTCGGTTCTTACATGATTAGAGGAAAGCCAAGGAATAGCACTGGAGCAGCATCCATGAAAATACCTTTTAAAAAGACATAATGCAATAAAGAGATGTTTATAAGAAAGTGATTGGAGGGAATTTGTGAAAAGAGCAAGTCATCTGTTAAGCAGACTACCCTCTTCTGGATAGCAATAAGCATTTTTAAGAGGTTTTGGTGTACTACCCAAAATTATGGGAACAATATTCTAAGATCAGGCAGATTCAGGATTTATAAAGCGTTAAAAGTTATGCAGGTGAAAAGTAGGTTTTCCTTTTATTTTATTTTCTTTCTTGTTAAAACCATGAAAAAAATCTAACCTTGCCTGGAATTTTAGATTTTATCAAAAGAAGAGAAATTCTGAGAAATAAGACAGAACTGTATTCAGAACTAATATTCACTCAATTATCCTCACATACTTGAAAAATGATAAGAAGATCAGCATTTAAGACATGGGTAATGACAGATCTAGACGCTTGAATCATTTGTTCATTATAAGGTTTCTCGAACAAAGAAGAGGAATGGGGTGTACTGTCATCAGCAAAACCATAGATAGGATTTGGGGTTGGTGAGAGAAGGTCATTAATGTATAGAATGAAACTGTGTGGGTGAAAGAAAGCATTGATGGGGGAACAGTGACATAGAAATATGGTGAGAGGAAACCATCCACTATAAATGCAAAGAACGACCAGAGAGAAAACTAGCAACCCAATCATAAAGAGTAAGGAAAATCCTAAGATGGTGGCTTGGTGAGAAAGTCTATCTATGCAAGATTAAATGAAATGCCTTGGAAATATCAAGCGTGACTACACGTTTATCCAATCATATATTTATCATAATTATATTTAATTACAGTAATATATCATTTATCCAACCTTCAAAACAATGGCCCTTCAATTGCCCAACCCTCTCATGTCAATTGACTTCTCTGTAGAGCAACATGTAATAGTACTTCAATTATCCGAACTTGCTGTTCTGATAATTGAAGGGGTGGATAAATCATAGATTACTGTACTTGCATTAAAAAAATGGTAGAAAATTTAACCATACTGAACTGTTTTAACCTTTTAACTACATTTTCCGATTGACCTTTGCATTTTCTTTAAGTGTAACACATATTACTCATGGCACCAATAAGTCATCAGTCAGTGCCATATACACACTAGTGATTACAGAATGTAAAAAAAAAAAAAAGTGAAAACGAGTATTTCCAGAAATTTAACTTATCTATAGCTTAATCTGCAAGAAATTTGGTAAAACTTTATACCTCTAAACTAGCTTGGAAGGCACTAGTCATGATGTTATCATGAGGTCCAGCTCTAGTAAGTAAACTGAGATGAATGTAGAAAGTAAGTAGATATAAACAGACTGGTAGAAGACCTAAAATAATTATTCTGACTACCAAATGTACAATAAGTTGGCTCTGAAAAATAAACATACAATTGTGTTTTACATAGTTAACATACTACTTTTAATTTAAAAAATATATGTGATTATTAATACTACATATTTAAGTTATAATGAATGGGATAAACATAAATTGTACACTGAAATGGTATTTAACAAGGATGGAATGAAAACAATTGTTATAAAGAGCATTTTTACATCTCTGAAAAGGCATGCTCTTTGTAATGATTATAAAGGTGATTGACAATAAACTTTATAATTGGGTGCTAATATAATACTATTAGCACACTAAGGAACAATTTAAACATGAATCCAATGGAACATGAAGTTTACAAGCATATGTGAAAGGAAACTTATACCAGTGGCAGCCAGTGAAATTTCAAGTGGGGGTGCTGCCTATACAAAAGAAAATAATAATATTTTTTTTTTTCCTAATCAGTAACCAATTTATTAATAAATAAATCTACAGATTTATTTATTAATAAATTGGTTACTGATTAGGAAAAAAAAATTATTAAAAAATAAATCTACAGATTTATTTATTAATAAATTGGTTACTGATTAGGAAAAAAATTATTATTATTATTTTCTTTTGTATAGGCAGCACCCCCACTTGAAATTTCACTGGCTGCCACTGGTATAAGTTTCCTTTTACATATGCTTGTAAACTTCATGTTCCATTGGATTCATGTTTAAATTGTTCCTTAGTGTGCTAATAGTATTATATTAGCACCCATTAACTGACTTATACATAAAAAATTTTAAAAAATAAGTAATGAATAACAAATGTATCCTTTAAAACTATATAATGAAAGAATTTAAAAAAATAAAAATATATTACAGATTAATAACAGAATTACAAAAACACCAATTTCGAAAATAAATAAATTAATAAAAAATGCAAAATTGGCAGAGAGCTCATCACATTCTAAGAAAACAATTCTTAGTTTGAAAGGAGTGATCTGGAAGATTTTTGTATTGTTCTAAAAAATACTGTGGACAGTATGAAAATTCCACGTTCTCAGTTACAAAATATTAACAAAGAAATAATCTATTATTCCTTTATAACAGATTACACTAGAAACAAAAAAAAAAATTTTTTTTCTGCTGATTATGATCTGACACTTGTTTTTTACTAATTTGGGTGCGCTGATTTCAAATATCAAACCCATTTTCCTCTATCACATCAGGTTTTTCCTCTGTGGCATTTTCTTTTTGCTAATTTGTAAGTTTTTGATAGTTTTAAGGAGGCAGTACTATTTAGACAATCAAAAAAATCGATTTTTTAATATTATTTACTAAAAGTATGTACTTTTAAAAATCTGTTCCTAACTTTTTATCAAGACATTCGAAAAATTCCTGAAGATATAGCCTATTATTCAAAGTGATGCGCAGATCAGAATCAGAGTGCTCACCGCTCTCGCTTGTTAGTAAACGAATAAATGCGTAAGAACCTGCAACGGCACGTACTGGCTCTTTGAATGCGAGAGAGGCCAATAACTGACCTAATACATTTAGGTGATGAAAAGTAGGCGATAACAACTGCCTAAAACAAATGAATGTTATATGCGTCATAGCAGACAAAGAACGATCGAAATCAGTCAATCGTTATTCGATCGTGAAAGTATGATGAGAGCTTATAACATTTCAATAAAGTCTCTGGTTTTTTTTTTTTGAATTGTTAATTGCATGTTAGTCGGCAGTGAAGAAAATACAACATGTCTACTACTCGAAAATGTGTCAATAGTGTAGATTCTTTGTGCTACATCTGTGGCAGCTTTACTGTTCCCAGTCAAAAGACAAATATCGCTGATTTCGTTAAGAAAGTGTACTTTGCATACTTTGATGTAAAACTTGCAGATCAGGACAATTCATGGGCTCCAAATAAAGTGTGTAAGTCATGTGTAGAAAATTTACGACAGTGGAGCAAGGGAAAACGCCAAAAATTAGCTTTTGGCATTCCAATGATTTGGCATGAACCGAAAAATCACGTAGATGATTGCTATTTTTGTTTAGTTCAGACTTCTGGTTATAATAAGAAGAATAAGAAAAGAATTGTGTATCCAAATCTCGACTCAGCAATTCGGCCAGTTGCTCAATCCAATGAAATAGCCGTGCCAATTTATAAAGGACTTCCTTTACTTGAGAACGAGCATGATTGGGATATGCCAGATGTCCTTGAGGAGCAAGACCCGGATGTTGATTTAGACAATGAAAATTTAATTTCTAGTTCTGGACCGCAACGTTTTACTCAAGCGGAATTGAATGACTTAGTAAGAGATTTGGGCCTATCGAAGGAATCATCGGAATTGTTAGCTTCAAGATTAAATGAAAAAAACTTACTGGAGCAAGATATGAAGATAACTTTTTATCGTAGCAGGGAAAGTAATCTTGTACAATATTTTAAACATGAGTGTGGGTTTGTTTACTGTAACAATGTGTCAGGTTTACTAACTGAAATGAGTGTTGTATAATGTCGTCCAAATGAGTGGCGTTTATTTATCGACAGTTCAAGCAGAAGTCTCAAGTGTGTCTTACTACACAATGGGAATGTATATGGCTCAATTCCTATTGGCTATTCAGTCCACTTAAAAGAAACATATGAGGACATTAAAAAAGGTTCTGAAGTTATTAAAATATACAGACCATAACTGAATCATCTGTGTGGATCTTCAAATGGTGAACTTTTTACTTGGCTTTCAAAGAGGATATACAAAGTTTCGTGTTTTCTATGCTTCTGGGATAGTCAAGCTAGAAACCAACACTGGAGTCAGAAACATTGGCCTCTTAGAATATCTTTAAATGTTGGAGAACAGAATGTTATAAATCAACCTTTAATCGACAAAGAAAAAATCATTTTTCCACCTCTACACATCAAACTAGGTTTTATGAAGCAGTATGTTAAAGCTTTAGATTTACAAGGTGACTGTTTCCAATACATATGCGAAAAATTTCCATAACTTAGTTATGAAAAAATTAAAGCCGGTGTATTTGATGGACCGCAAATTAGAACTTTAATGAGAGACCCAAATTTCATCAACTCTATGAACGAAATTGAGAAAGAGGCCTGGATTTCATTTACAATGGTTGCGAATAATTTTCTTGGAAACAAAATAGCGTGCAATTACAAAGATCTAGTGGAAACAATGCTGAAAATTTCAGCATTGTTTCCACTAGATTCCACTAGTGCCTAGGTTGCAACATGAGCATAAAGCTTCATTTCCTATACAGTCATCTTGATAGATTTCCCGAGAATTTAGGTGCTGTAAGCAATGAACAAGGTGAAAGATTTCATCAAGACTTAAAAACTATGGAAGATCGGTACCAAGGAAGATGGGATTCTCACATGATGGCCGACTACTGTTGGAGTATTCAAAGGGATTGCCAAAACAGAACACACAGCAGAAATTGCTATAAACAAAAATTTATTCCCTGAAACTCATGTGTAAGTAAAATTGTTATTTTTTTATAAATATTCTTGTAATTTTTAATGAATATTGTTAAGTAGTTATGTATCTAATTATTGGCCTCTCTCGCATTCAAAGCGCCAGTACGTGCTGTTGCAGGTTCTTACGCATTTATTTGTTTACTAACAAGCGAGAGCGGTGAGCGCTCTGATTCTGATCTGTGCACAGCTTTGAATAATAGGCTATGTCTTCAGGAATTTTTCGAATTTCTTGATAAAAAGTTAGGAACAGATTTTTAAAAGTACATACTTTCAGAAAATAATATTAAAAAATCGATTTTTTTGATCCTCTAAATAGTACTGCCTCCTTAAAACTATCAAAAACTTACAAATTAGAAAAAAGAAAATGCCATAGAGGAAAAACCTGACGTGATAGAGAAAAATGGATTTGATATTTGAAATCAGCACGTCCAAATTAGTAAAAAACAAGTCTCATATAAAAGTCAGCAAAAATTGTGTTGGACTGCGTTGTTCTTATTCTTAATATATCTGAACTGCAGCCAAGAAAAATAACTGATAAGCATATACAGTATATATATATCCTTGATTTAATGTATTAAATTTTAATTTTTTTGTGTGATAAGGTGCTGGGTGGCCCTGCAAATGGTTTTGCAAAAAGTAAAACTACCAGATTTATGTTTTCTTTTCAACGTCTTTAAAAGGTTTGATAAAAGGTTTCTGATATGCAGATTTCTCCAGAACAAGGTATGATCAACACAAAATACAACATGAAAATGCCATAAACATAAATTTACAAAAAATAATTGATTATATATAGGAATTAAATAGGAATTAAAAAGAAAAGAAAAACAACGCAATTTACATCATAAATACACTATGTAAAAGTACACTAGAAAGTCCGTCAAATTTTTGCTGCCCAGAATTTGGCCAGATCACAAGCCAGATCACATCAAATCGTCTATTGTACAGCTAAAGGGACAAATAACCTACAGTTCAAGAGGTGAGCCATAGTTTGTTCCTCCCCACATTCACATAGGGATGATTCACATGAGAGTTCCCACTTTTTTTAACGTTATCCTTGGATCGACCAACATTGCATTGCAGCCTATTTAAAGCTTTCCAGATAATCCAGTTTTCTCTGTGGCCTGGTGGAAGACTTTCAGATGGTACAACCCAATCTGTAAGGTTATTTCTTGTCTTCCATGAAGATAGTCTTGATTTTTGGAGCGGTTCACAATAAGGCTTTCAGTGGTATGAAGAAAGCTTTTCCTGGATTTTAAATGTTGATAGGCAGGTTGATATTCAAATAGAGGATGGTCTGTAGATGCCTTCAGCCTCTCATTTCTAACCGCCATCTCACGTCTAATATTTGGAGGTGCTATGCCAGCTAATTTGTTCCTAATGGCTGTTTAGAAACCGATTTGGTTGAAAACTGAAACCATTTTCCCATAAGAATTAATGTAAAATGAATAATCCGTTCCCCAACCCCAGATGATTGCTTATTTAAACCTTTACTACAGTACTTCATGCATAAAATCGTATACAAAAATAATGAAAATGCATAAAATCTTACATAAAAAGAATAAGCATAATAAATAGATAAAATATATACGAAAAAGGATGATCTCTTTCCACAAAACTTTGCACCTCACCCCATTTCACACACATTTCTTTGATCAAAGAGCTAGGAATCCTCCCTTCCTTCCTCTGTCTCTGAAGATATTTCTTCAACCACCGTCTTTTGCTGCTCCTTCTGAAGGTGTTTCAGTTCTTCTGTGGTGAGCTCATTCCTGTGGTCCTCAACATCAGCATTGACAACTTCCAAGCCCATGCTTTTGCCTAGAGACACAACATCTACAACAGCAACATGCTCAGCCTCAAAGCCCGGAATGTCTCTGTCTGCTACACAGTCTGGCTACAATTTCCTCCAGGCCGAGTTTTATATTATATTTCCTGTAAGTCACTTGCACCCAGACTTTGTCAAAAATATTAAGCAATGGAGGATATTGAAGTGATTTTTCCAGAATTCTCTGAGTGTTAATTCTGTGTCAGAGGTCACTTAAAAACACCTTTGAAACAGTGCTTTGGTGTAGAGTTTCTTAAAGTTCGAAATGACCTGCTGGTCAATGAGCTGGATTAGAGGAGTCGTGTTAGGGAATAGGAACTTCACTGTGATAAAATCAAACTCCTCCACCAACTTGTCCTACAAGCCTGGAGGGTGAGCAGGAGCATTGTCCATCACAAGAAGGCATTTTAATGGCAAATTTTTATCTTGAAGGTATTTTCTCACATTTGGGGCAAAGACTTCATGGATCCACTGAATAAAAAAATTGCCTGGTTACCCAAGCTAACTGTCTCTCGTTTATCCAAATCGGCAACAATTTTTCCACTTCTTCAATCGTCTGAGATCTTTGTTTAGTAAGAACTTTAACTCCTTTTGCAACATCAGCTCCCTTGAGCACCTCTTTATTTTTGAGTATTGTACAGATCATTGATATCGCCATACCAAACTGCATAGCAAGATTCAAGACATGAACGTCATTTTCATGTTTGGATAGGATTTCTCCTTTCACCTCTATCGTGGTTCTAACAACTTTTCTTTTCACTTTGCTGCTATCACTATCCTTCTTCGGTCCCATGGTGGCTTATTTAATAATAATTTATTAAAAAAAAAACAGCAAAACACAAAGAAAATCAAGAAAAGGCACTGCAAATTCAAGCAGGTGTCTGGATTGAGAGGAGGATGCGGCGTAAGTGACGCTCTCCTGCCATACATCTCAGCCCGGGTATCATGTGATTGTCGGTTTGCCTGTTCGGGGCAAACCGACATTCTGTTTGGAAACCGGTGCGTTTTTGGTTTGGAAAATATGTTCAGGAACTAATTTGTTCGAGATGAGAGGCGTTTGACAACCAAGGTTCCACTGTAGTTAATTCTACATCCTCTTGGGATGGCTTCTTGGGAGCATATCTGAATGGCATTAATAAATCACCAGTTGGGTTAATGTTCTTGATTTCTCATCTAATAGGTTGGAAAATTTTTCCCAGTTTGCCTTTTTAAAATTATATCTTCGTGTAAAGCGATCAATTTGTGGTCAAATTGCTGCTAGTAATTGATACATTATAGGTCAATGTTTTGAATTTGGAATAGACATACAAACAGCTTTTATGCACTGATGGGCTACCTTCTCACTCAAAAAAAAAGATGAGATCTGGATTATAGCCCCGCTGCCATCTTTTGCAGCAGGGTTGTAATCCACCTTTAAAACAAAGGAGGATGTTTACTATCGTGGATAAGGAATAGCCGGTATGATTCAGCCCATTCCAACACAGCCTCTCCATTCGTATCATCTTGCAGGTAACCCCGGACATTACTGTGGCTATTAAAGTCACCAATAAAGAAAAACACTTTCTGCCTGTTAAGATTGGTAGGAGGTTTATAGATAGGATAGATGACAGAATTACTCAATTCTACAAAACAGCGATTATCTCTATGTCATTCTACTCTGTAATAGATGTTGCGAGGATCTGAAGGTCTGGTCTAATGAAAATGGCACTACCATATTTGCTGTGGGGACGTTCCACTGCCAATTTTACTCCTGGAATTTTTGGATGTCATTGATTTATATCTCTGTGTTTTCTGTATAAACAGTGTATCACAATTTAGTTCTTGACAAAGTTTATGCAAGAGTTCTTCTTTATGTGTTGAAAGACCCTCTATATTCACAGAGATTATCATCATTAAATTATCGTCATAGTAATTTATTCGCATTTTATAATAAGGTGACAGTGGAATTAGATAAAGGAAATGAATATACCACGATACTGTGGGACTTTAGTTTGCAAAGACATCTGACAGAATACTGCATGGAAAACTATTACATAAGCTGGAGCAAATGTGAATGGATATATGGCTGGTGGCATGGATGAGGGGGGGGGGGGGGGAGAGTGGCTGATAGGTATTGGAAGGTGGTGTATGGTGGAGTGGAATCAAGGCAAATGAGGGTGTCTAGTAGAGTGCCTGGGGCCTCTCTAATTTGTACATTAATGATATAGTGGAAGATTTTAGGGAGGTATTCAGTTGTTTGCAGGTGATGAAAAACTAGAGAGGGCAATTGTTAATAAAGATGACATAGATATCTTACACGATGATTTAAATAAATCACCAGTGTGGGTAAAGGATGATGGTTGCCAATTTAATGTTGTAAAATGTAAGATAATGCACTTTAGGATGAAAAGATTACATATTTCATATCATACTGATAGTACTAGTTTACAGAAAATTGAGGAGTCAAGGGATCTGGGTGTGATGGCGATATTGCAAGAATTGGCAAAATAGTTCAGAGAATTACTTGGATGTTGAAGAACACACTGACAAGTAAAGATAGGAAGGTTATTATCCTTCTTTATTACTAAGGCTATGATTAAGCCACATGTTGACTACTGTGCATAGATTTGATCACCTGTGTTTCTAGCGGACCATGATGTGGTAGAGAGGGTTCAGAAACGAGTGACCAAGCTCATGACTGACACATAATTCGAAGTAGATTGACATATAATTCGAAGCTTTATCACCTTGTTTATGAAGTGGAACAATTTTGCCATCTTTACGCTCCATGCTACCTGAGCTAATCTAAGACTCATGTTAAAAATGTAAGTAAAAGTTATTAACTCCCTGGAACATTCCCTCAAGACACGGTAATATACCATCAAGTTCCATGGCCTTGTTGACATCAAGTGTACCCAATTCCTCATATACCTCCTGCTCATTCACCATCAGTGGTTCCTCTCCCATTCCCACTGCTTTCAAGTTCTACATTATGTTACAATCACAAGGGTGGAATACTTTAATGAACTACTCATTAAACACCTCTAATATATACTATTCAGCGTTTATCACTCTCTCATCCCAACACCATCCTCCCATAATCATTCTTCCTTCTACTGGCCACATATCGAAAAAAACACCTTAGGATTTCTTTTAACATTATTCGCTAACTGCTGCTCATGCTATGCTTTTGCTACCTTTACTGAGTCACCTTCCTTGCTTGCAATTTGTAATCCTCATGTAACTGATTATCTTCACTTATCTTGTGCTGCCTCTACAATGCCTTTTTCTTCCAGATTGCAAGCTTCACCTCTTCAGTCATCCATTTTAAACCTATCTTATTTAATCTCCTGATGTTTGGAATACCCTCAGTCACTGCCTCTGCCAGATGCTTCCTGAGTAGAGACCAAGCAGCATCGATTTCCTTCTCATGTAATTCCTCATTCTGTGATATCACTGCAAGCTGCTTCCTGAGCTTGTCCTAATCACCTGATTATTAATTCAGATCATTAACTTCAAAAAAAAAAAAAAAAAAAAAAAAGACCAGAAGGATAATTTTAACTCATTAATTCCTGATCACGCTAAGATACCAAGTGGTGTTTTCACTCAGTCACAGGCAACACCTACTACTGAGTAGTACCACTCATTTTCTAGAACAAGCACCCAATGAGGGGCAGAGATCAAGGCCAGCAGATGTTGTCCATAGGCATGCCTATGGCAGATTGATCAAGACTACTTCAGAAGAAAACTGCATCCATGGAAACTCATATCAGTGGGTGCCAGATTTTTGTTTTTAAGTGGAAGCTAGACCCAGATACAAAGGTTGAAGCAATGTTGAATCAAAGGTTGAATCAATATATGAATCATACATTTCCCATGTACAAGTAAAAAGTGTATCATCTTATTAAATACTCTGGATCAGAGATAGATGTAAAAAGATTTAAGCTTGATTACAAAGAAAATTATATTTGCCAACAAATTGTATTGTTTAAATTTAATGAGGCCTCAATAAAGAATGAATCTAGTCTGGGTAGTGACTAGTTTCCCATAGTGCACAACATTATGCACATTCAAAAGGAAGTGTGCTTTGCATTATGAGATATTTAAGCAATGTGAAGTTATTAGCCTCTTTATACAAGTAGCATAGTGGTGAAGATACATCATGTGCAAACTTTGTTTGCTTACACTTGGATAAAGGATTAAACAAGAACATAATTTTTTGGAAAGCATAATTTACTTAAAGAGTGAGTAACTTTGTCCTAAAAGAAAGATGATGGCAGATTATTATTAATTATTAATAATTAATAATAATAATAATTAATAATAATAATTATTATTAATAATTATTATTGTTATTATTATTAATAAGTTAGCTTATTTTAACTAACCTTATTAGTTAAAATAAGCAACTTGAACTGAAGAATCAATTCAAGTTGCTTATTTTAACTAATAAGGTTTTAAGATCATGAATGGCATGGCATCACCTTGGTGGTCAGCTGTCAGGCAATTTCGCTAAAATTATCAGGAATAAAGGTGATGCATTCTTGACATTGATGTATGTAGAAGGACCAAAAGTTATTAGCATTAGTGAAATCTGGTGAAGAAGAGGAAATCCTTACAGGAACAGAATTTATGAATACAGGGTATTAAGGAGAGCAGACAGATGAGAAAGACAGGAGAGTACTGCTAAAGATTGTAGAAGAATTAAATCCAGCCAGAGTAGTAATCTCAGATGACTGTAATAATAATAATTAAAGGCTTAACAGTCTTGAATCTAATGCAGATAATAGATTCAAGGCTGTTAAGTGAGAAAGAGAGATGTTAACAGGACAAAGAGGGTCTTGCTTTTAACAAGAGTGACTGCACAAGTGGATAAGTTAAATGGATATATCATGATGGAATGGATATACAAACTGGCTTACAGCATGAATTGGAGAGAGAGTGAGAGCGAGACTAGGTGTCAAAATGTGATTTATGGCAGTGTTGAGTCTAAGAGGAGAGTGACTAGTAATGTATCACAGGAAATCTATACTTAGCTCACTGTTGTTTAACTTGTGTATTAATGATACTGGAGGATGAGAGGTAATATTTAGTTATGTACTGATGATGATGCAAAGTTGGGGAAGGGTGATAAGGGACACAGCTGATACCCTGTAAGCCAATCTGAACAGACTGGTTATATGAACAAATAACAATGAATATCAGTTCACTGCTGTCGAGTGTAATGTTATGCACTGGACTGAGTATGTTGCAAGGGAGGGGTGGGAGTATTATATTAAAGTGAGTGTCCCACAAGAGACCCAGGGATGATAAAGAGAGGGTTAAAATTTAAGAACTAGAGTGTTAAGGGGGGGGGGGGGATATTAAGTCATCATATCAGATAACCACTGTTGAAGAGAATAGTAACTTGCAGAAAAAAGGAAACTACTAAACTACTCTCCTACTTTACAAGATTTTGATAAGAACCACATTCAGACTACACAGGGAAACATTCAAAAGATTCAGCAGCAAATATTAAAAATATAAAATTTTGCAGATGAGTGGTCTTCAAAATCTGATAAATAGACATGAAATATGACAGAAATAAAATAGTAAGGGGGGGGGGTCTTAGAGTAATAAAAACAAGGAAGATTTTGCAGCTTATGGCATAGGAGAATGCTTCAATAATATCTGGAAACTGAATAATGATGTGGTCAAGAAGCATATGAAATCAAGGTTTTACCCATAATGCATGGAAGGAAAGTAGAATGGATTACAGACAGATAATGAGTGCATCTTCAGTGAATGCACTGAAGGAAAGATGTCATATCTTTATAAATACTGGTCACAAGCATCTAGGCAATGTGTTATCTAAAAAGGAGCACTCCCTCAATGAGTTCTTGGACTCACTGGAGAAGTCTGAATAATAATAAACTTTCTGTTCCTTTACATAAGGTAATAATAAATATCATTAATAAGATCATAATAAATCAATTCACAGCTTGTCTACAGCATCACCACCATCAATTTCCCATGTACCCTCTGAAAGAGGTGCACAAGATACTAATGATAGTAAAGTTTACATTATTATTAATCTCCTGTCAACAATTTCTCTCCAAATTAATCTATCACTTATAAACATTCCTCCAGTACTATTTCAGATTTTATATTTCTGATTGCATCAATCCACCTAGCTCTAGATAGTTTTCCTGCCATCAAATCCCTGTTTTACTAACCTTTCCTCTCCATTCTGTTTAAGAGACCATACCATATCACCTCAGAAAAGCTCTGATCATACATTCTTGAATGCTAACAATGTCAACTTCCTTCCTAATATCTTCATTTTTAATATGATTCTGCCATTGATATCATGTTTGTTCCCCTAATTTTTCTTAGAACACTCAATATCTGTGATCTGTAGTCTTTGTAGGTTTTATTTCTAACCCAACTCTCAGATCCATAAATTAAAATTGGTTTGAATGCTGTCTTGTATTATACAGCTACAGATTATAGGCTTACTTATAATTTATTCTATACTCTTTCCACATGAATATATACATACGAGTTAGGTTCCAAATATTCATGCCAATTTTAAAACACTGTGTGAAAGATAGCACCATCTATGGGAAGGTTAGTGTACCAGTTTCAGTTTCTCTGTGTCATTCAGTTGGAGGCACTCATTTGACTAACACATAACATGCTAATGTTAAAAATTGAGTACTGCCTGTGGTAAAGTTTTTCAATAAAAAAGGGTTTTCTTCAAGTGCTAGTAAACAGCAATTGGATGGTGTTTGTGGGGGGGGGAGCTTCTCCTTCATATTCCACTGTGAAGGAATGGGCTAAACAGTTTCGCCTAGGAAGAGAGCATCGAAGATGATCCTCATGATGGTCGGCTTGTGGAAGTGATGACCGAGTAAAATGTCTCTCTTGTTGAGGAGGAACCACTCAATGACAGACGGCTGAAGTTCAAATAAATCTCAGCAAGGTTGGGGCTTTCTATAACAACTGTCTTTCGCATCATTCGTGAGAAGCTTCACATGATGAAGGTCAGTGCAATGTGGGTGCCCGGACCTCTCTCTTCAATTCAGGAGCATCATGTGACCTGTTCCTGCAAGTTTTTAGAACTTTGCAAGGGAATCAGAGAGAAATGTTGGAATCCATTGTCACGGGGATGAAACCATGATCCTTTATTATGATCCTCTTTCCAAAAGGGAATCCATGAAGTGGTGCAAACCAGGTGAAGCACCACTGAGAAAAGCCAAGGTCACTCAGTCCAACAGTGACAGCTGAGTTGGATAAAGGTAATGGGTTTACAGTGATACTGCTGGACTTTGCAAAGGCCTTTGATAGGATACTACAAATAATTCTAATCAGTAAACTGCATCACATGGGGATGGATATAGGGTTGGTGAGATGAATAGGAGTGTGGTCGCATTCCTTTCCTTGATTGACTTCAAGGAAAGGAATACCACCACGAATGCAGAATATTATATCTCACTTCAGTTTGTGCAAGGAGTGAGGCATAATTTTTCAAGAGCATAGAAATATTAATTCAAGGATGTGAAAAGTGTGTTGAAGTAAAGGGAGATTATGTTGAAAAGTGACAGTTATTTTCTTTCTTTCTATCACCTCTAAAAGTTAGTCAGGTCGGAAACTTATGGAACTACCCTCATACATCATTATATAAGAACAGAGTGTTAGTGATGAAATGTGCAATGCCATAAAGGAGAAGAGATGAGGAATGCTGAGTCATGGTGTTCAAATGCTTCATGACAATGCGTCCATGCAGCTATTATTGCGAAGCCTGCAGTGAAGGACTGTGGCTTCTAGGATGATTGAACACCCACCCTACAGCCCAGATCTAGTACCCAGTGACTATTATCTCTTCTTAAAACTGAAGAAAGACCTTCAAGGAAGAAAATTTGCAGATGATAATGAGGTGAAAGATGCAGTTTTTGGCCATTTTGCAGACAAAAGTACAGACTATTTTTCAAGAGCATAGAAATGTTAATTCAGAGATGTGAAAAGTGTGTTGAAGTAAAGGGAAGTTATGTTGAAAAGTGACAGTTGTTTTCTTTCTATCACCTCCAAAAGTTAGTCAGGCCAGAAACTTATGTAACTACCCTCATACCTCATTATATAGGAACAGAGTGTTAGTAATGAAGAGTGCATGTCCTAAGTAACATGTTGGACAAAATCCAACAAATGCTTATTACTATTATTAGTTTTGTTAGTTTCTTGAAATTTTCCCAAACCATTTCTGTATATATTTATTTTCTACCTTGCTGTTAGGTCTCAAGCAAGAACCAGTTTTTCCTGCATGTCAGCTATCCCTGCAAATGACAAAAAAAAAAAAAAAAATCCTATGCTTTCTTTCTTACTAAAATTTTCTGGTTCTGTAGATACAAATATGTTTCATTACCCTTCTCATTTTAAATTTGCCTACATCACTGCACTTGAAATTACCTGCCATTATAGATTTTTAACTCTGTGTTTAGTTTAGACTTCTGTAGCTACTTCCTCCTTTTGCTGATCACTCCTGCCTGAATATAACAAACTACACTTATTATTTAGAAGTATCTCTCTCTCTCTTCTTCATCTTGGTAACATTAATTATGCAGACAGTATTTCTATAATTCTTCTACTAGCTCCTGCTCTTTTCCAATGATATTCTTATTGCTGTGATGCCTTTCTTTAATTCCACTAAGTCTGAGGTTGTTTCAGATGACTTTTCAATGTTTGCCTGGTTCCTTGATAAAAACAGCAGTGAGGACCTCTTGCTGCTGTTTAACTGAAGACACCACACCCCAGTACAACCTCAGATCATGTTGCACCATTATATATGCCCTTGGTTTAAGGCAATATAGAATATACAAGTAGTTTAGCCAGCTAAGTCCAAAATTACCAGCTCATCCTCATTCATTCAGTATCCTTGTGAATGCCTAATAACCGAGACTATGAGCTGGTGAACCATGAAACTGGCTACTGGGTTAGAAGCTCCAATTGGTTTGCAGAGGTCTCCTTCCAGCTATCTAGTTTAACCCTTGAAAGAATATTTATATTATATATATGTGTGTGTGTGTGCATACACATACATTTAACAACATGCTACCAATAAACTGAACAGCTATCCAATGAATCCCAACTATCTCAACTGAATTCTGAATCTATTGTTCAGCATGACATTTGAATACTCATCCAAAATAAAATAACAGAATATCTGAGTGAAATACATAAACTTTGAAGTATACCCATATTTATTAATATAATACATATACACTTACATTTGATATGCTTTTGTCACCAATCATCTTCCAATAATCCCAAAAAAGAATGCTGAATGCTAATAGTGCAGAGAATATTCCAATATATTTTACACTGAAATTGAATTTAAAATTATAAACTTGTAGTTTTCACTAAAACTGCAATCTACAATTTAAAATTCTTTCATGAATTTGAGTATATACCATCATTTTTGATAGCATGATGCATAAATCTGCATGTTAAAGGGATGAAACTTTATGAATTCTTTGAATTATGTTTTCAGTATATTGATATTATATATCATTTTGAATCCATATATTTAAAATCTTTAATATAAAAATTCAACTCATGTTATTTAGTGTGATATTTTAAATGGTAACAAGAAAAGAAATTAGCTCCTGCTCAGTTATGAAAATAACAATATCTCAAACTAAAAGCTTCTCAAATTAGTAATGATATCTTAGCATCTCATTACCTAATGACATTTCTAATATATCCCATGTTCTAATGTATTAAAGGTTTGCAACATATGATTGCACAATATCTGAATCCCAAAGGTAGAGAAAGTACACAACTGTTCTCAAAGCATGCAGTTCAGGTATTCATATTACTCTTATGTGATCCTGTTCTACTAAAATCCATGCTTTTGTGGAAATTAACTCATTTCTTGCCCATTCCCCCACAAAGCAAAAGCTTTAAATAGCATTGCTATAGTGAAATATCATTCACTAGCATGACAACTGAACCTAGAACTAATTCAGTGTTATGTACATAATTTTGCTTTACCTATAATACCATAAATCTGCATGTTAAAATATGAAGCTTTATGAATTCTGGATCCATACATTTAAAATCTTTAATACAAAAATTCAGTCCATGTTATTTAGTGCGATATTTTACACTAACTTTGGATATTTTACTGGTTAACTTGACCACTAAAGTTTAGGTGAATAGTTAGGAGGTGTGTGTGTCAGGATTCTGAATACCAAATTTCGACAAAAATCTGATTCATAACTAAGCAATAATAGGTGTACATTCAAATAACGAATGTAAACAATATTTACACATTTTGTAAACTGCATCTAAATTGCCGGCCTGGTTGGCCGACTGGGTAGCGTATCCACTCTCCAGCCAAAAGGCTGTGGGTTCAAATCCCATCGTGGACATGGATGTTTGTGAAAATACTAGTCATGGTAGTGGGTGGTAGATAGCATTCATGTAGATGATGTAGTTGGTGGATTGAGTGGTGGAGACGGAGAGTTGTAGAGTAGGTGCCCTCCCTAAATGAGTCTTTGGTCTCCTTGGAGGTGTCATGTAATAATAATAATAAATGTACAGCATCAAACTATCATTCCAATTGTTCTGACTTTGATCAGTTCAAAACTAAGAGAAAGTCATCAAACTGTTGACTACATGTTATAGCAGTTGACTGCATGGAGATTCTAATCTAATCAACAACAATCAATTCAGAGAAGTCAAACTGTGGTCTTTGAATGACTGTCTCCCAGATCTTGGGCAAATTAATGCAGCCACATTTATTGATGATTCAGCATCATAGCTGATGCTGAAAATTCTCAGACCTTTAGTGACTTCTATGCAACAAAGTTGTCTTTTCCATTTAATCTCATGTGAAGAAATATCTAAGGCACAGCCTGCCAGTCCTGACTTGGTATAAAGATGATTGTGAATGTAGATTTTATGGTCTTCAAGGAGGATGTGAACAAATCTACTGATCTGTCCAAAGTAGGCTAAGGAACTTTAATACAATCCAGAATGTGCAAGAGGATGAGGCTGATCCTTCAAAGAATGGATGAAGTTGAAGTTTAACTGGAAAGCAGCATGAAGATATTTATGAATCACTTTAGTAATCTTTCTTTAGATGTAATATGGATATATGGGATAGAAATCATTTCCTTGTGATCTTGTATCAGGTAGAAGGGATAGGGGAAGGCATTTCGTCTGGTTTTTTTTTGGTGTTGTAGCCATTGACTAAAAAAATGTCACAAAAATAGCCAACTTCTGTGCAAGAGCTAGCAGACAAGCTCTGGATGCTCCTTAACACAGGATTAAATGGAAGAAGACTATACTACACTGCACAGAAGTCACTAAAGCTCTAAGAGATTATTTTTAGAATCAGCACTATTCATAGAATAATATGCAGAACATGCGATAAAAATGTGTAAATGTGAAAACTAAGTTCAGAATTTTGAAAAAATTGTGCTTTTTTTAAAATTTAAACCTCTTCAGTAGTCATTTTGATAAGTGTTTATGATACCTACTACATAACATTACTGCTTCAAGGTTAAGAACTAAAGTACCAAATTATACCATACTAGTGAGATCTATACAAACCCTTTTATTTCGTTATAATCAGTAGAAGAGCTATTAATGAAGTAAAGAAATATATGGGATAACTCTTTCTTTATTCATATATGCAGATTGAACTTGTTACTGTGCCAGAGATGTGAATATGGTCATTAGTTAAAAGTATGTCTCTATGAAGGAAATGTCAACCATACCTCCAAGATGTAGCTGCTGCCATCACTTTGTAAATGCACTGGATCTCTAGAGCAAGGGCTTCGGTTCTGTCCTTTCTCTTTTAGCATGCAGTATAAGTGACAGAAACCTTTTATGGGCATGCCAAACACACCATAATTAACTAGTATACTATTAACAGTAAAGTTAACAATGTACTATCTGACCAGTGTAACGCAAGCTAATGGCCAGACAGTACACTACTTATACAATCTAATCACCAGCCAGAGAGTGCATGACCGACTTGATATCAGTGCATCTGAAAAGCTTCTCAACACTAGCTAGTAAATAATCTTCCTGTCAATTACTCTGAAAGATCATGCCTGGAGGGAGCCCAAGAACAGTGGTATATAAGGGGAAGCACTGCACACATGTGTCAAACGCATGTACAGAGACATGTTTCTATGCCTTTAATCTCCAAACCACTGCATGCCCCTTACGGTGTAATAAACTTTTTTCCATTATTAACTATGAAAGATACCAGAAATATTGCAACTGTGGATAAGGAAGAAATCTGCCAGAAAAAATAATAGCAAGAAATACATTAAAATACAAAAACACTGAAGAAAAAAACAAAGATCTATATAAAAAACACTTAACAATCATGGCCAGAACACAAACATAAATAATGTACACCACTACCACTCATAACCATACAAAACTAAACCTGTTACTTCTTACAAACTTGAAGTAGTAGTTTCAATACTAGTTCTGGAAAGTTTTTCCTGTTGGTTACAATATATGCCATACTTGACAACACATTGTTTTCATCGTGTACCTGTGCATATGCATAAGTGTGAAGTATTTTCAAAACTAGTCTACTTGTATAGAGGATGTTGATTTCCCATCAGTTGCCTTAGTATCCCATAATGCAAAAACATTATGGGAAGTGTCAGTACCCAGGACTGATTACAACTTTCACTGAAGACTCATTATTGGGAGTTGGACCCAAGAAGAAATAAACCAAGGTTAAATTAATACAGAAGTCATGAATTTCTGTATTCATATAGGTGTTTTTTTTTTTTTTTTCTTCCCAAATCTCTGTTGATTCTGTGTAGACTGTCAGGCATGTTCAGCTTGACTGAGTGAGCATAATTGTCATTGTAGAGTCATTTCTTGTGTTTTTCAAGATGGATGTTGGCAGATTTTCCAGTTTGTCCATAACATCGCAAGTTGAAAGAACAAAGGAACCTTGTATTATACCCTGAACATATGAGGTCTGAAATCAGTGCTGAGATTATATTTCATTAAAGTTCTATTTTTTCTCAGGTGCTCCAGATAAAGGGGGCAGAAAAAATAACATTACTATAATCTACTATATAATTACTATATTGGGCCACTAATGGGCAGAGATGTGCAATATACCTCTCTCTGTCAAGTTAATCATGCCTTCCCATGGTGTGGCCTATTTCCACAAAAGGGTCTCTGGAGTTTGCAGTGAGCATTACTGCTGCAAAAGGATATCTTCCTAGTCGGAGGAAATGCTAACTAGACCAGTGCTTCCCAAACTTATCGATATAAATGCCCCTTTGAAAAAATTAAAATATTTCACGGACCCCATCGAAAAAAAAAATTGTAATACAGACATATCATTATAATATTTATTGTATCTATATTCAATACGAAACATATACAGTGAATATGTTTTTTTTGGCATGCCATTTGCATTTGGATTGCCATTTGGCATGCCATTTGCAAATGTAATATTTGCATTTGATTTTTTGCAAAAATCAAATGCAAATATTACATTTTTAGCATCTTGCATACACATTTGACATGGCACATTATCTTATATTTTTATATAGATAGATATTATCCATCTTATTAGTCTTAAAACATTTTAAATTTGTTTTCATTATTTCACAGTCCCCCTCAACAAAACTACCCCCCCCGAGGTGGGGATGCAGCCCACAGTTTGGGAAGCGCTGAACTAGATCACCAGGTGGTAGATGACCTTCACTGCTCAGTGAAACACCACCACTTTGCCTTATTGGAGGCCTGAAGTGGAGAATGCTATGCTTGGCCTCCAAGTAGGGGGTTCTAAACTCTATCCACCCCCTTCCTTTTTTCTTCTTCAATGGCATGGCTAACATACTCAGGTTGCCACTAGAGGGCTACATGGTGTGTAGTGTTTTCAGAGAGCTCCCGAAAGCTAAGTATAATTTTGAGTGAAAATTGGAATATTGGTTTAAATTTTAATGTAGTATTGTTTATTTTTGGTAGCTTGTTGTGTCTGTGTGATTTTGGTGTGAATTCTGTTTTATTTAACTTAGTATTTTAACGATACGATTCATAGAATAGACATGATGCCAATGCGATGTAAGATAATGGTGTCCAAAAATACGACGCCTTTGTTCAAAAAATGTAATGTGAGGGAGTTTGTCCAATGTGATGTGTGTATAGGATGTATGCATTCCCGAAGGAGGCTGGAGTTTGGATGGAAAGTGATAGTGGTGGGAGAATGTGCAGAAAGTGTAAGCAAAGTGAGGAATTGAAGTTTGTGTCAGATAGTTATGGTTGAAGAAAGCCAGAATGTGAGTGAAAATAGTAGCTTGATAGGGAACTGCGATGTTGTACAAGATGGCAATGAGAGTGGTGATCAAAGAAAGAGTGAAAGCAACTATACAGAGAGAGAGAGAATGGTTTAAATCATGAAAAAATGAGGAATTATTTGAAGGGAGTGAGATCGCTAGGTTTGTGCGCAGTGATACACAGTGCGCAGTGAGAGTTGGAGCACCTGCAAAACTCTTTCCAGAGTGCCTCGGCTAACGGAAATAAACAAGTGTTTGAAAGGAAAAATAAGTGTAAGAGTGGGAGAGTTTCTGAAATTAAGGAAAGAGTGTTGTATGGTGACTCGTTATTAAGAGGGGTGATAGATGGGAGTTGAACTAAATCGTACTTACTGGGTGCGAAATTTAAGGATGTAAGTGAGAGTATTAGAGCGCAAAAACAGAGGGTGAAAGAATTGATAGTTGTGGCGGGACGAATGAATTGAAAGGAGATAAATTTTTTATGAGAGAGGACTTTAAAGTATTGTTAAAGGCAGCGAAAGAAAAGAGTGACAGAGTTAGGATGGTGAGTCTGTTGCCGCGGTATGACAGAGAGGAGTTTAGAAGGAGGGCCATAATCGCAAATGACTTTATGTGCAGTTATGTAGACGGTGTGGTGTGAAATTCATGGACATGTGGAATGAGTTTGATGGGCAAAAGGATTTATACAAGATGGATGGCCTGCATTTGAATGGATTTGGTGTGTGGAGACTGGAAAAAGCATTGCTGAATGAAGTGAAAATGGATGTGCAGAACCAGGGAAACTAGAACTACCAAGTGGGGGGGAGAGTGGATATGCAGACATCAGTGAGATAGTTGAGTGTAAGAATGTATATAATGTACCCGAGCCAGCACTAAGGACAAGAAATCAGAATGGGATAGTTAGAATAACGCATCAAGATAGGGTTGGGACAAAAGGACCTCTGCATTTCATGTATACTAATGCCAGGAGTATTAGGAACAAGAAGGAAGAATTTTTGGCCTAGATTGGCTCTTCCTGGCCACGGGTTATTGGCATTAGTGAAACATGGCTGACAGAAGATGATATAGTTAGTGGGATAGAATATGTAGGTTATAGTGTGTTTAGGAGGGACAGACAGAATAAAATGGGAGGAGGAGGAGTGTTACTGATGATAGCTGATGAACTGCAGCCAAGGAAAATTGAAGTTGTATTGCAGGATAGTGAAAAGAGCTCATTCGAGGCTATTTGGTGTGAGATTGAGACTGGCAAAACAAAATATATAGTTGGGTGCTGCTATAGACCAGGTGATGGAATAGATGGTGGAGATAGTATGCATAAACAAATTGATGAAATGAGTGGAAGGAGGGTAATTATTATGGGGGATTTCAACTATGGTAACACTGATTGGAAGGAGGAGAGGACACATGGGAGGAAGGAAATGGATTTTATTCAATTATTAAGGGATAACTATCTGAGACAGCATGTAATTGAAAATGCTAGGGGTTTGAGAGTGCTTGACCTGGTAATAGCATCGGACAATTTGACTGTAATGAATATGACCATGTTGCCACCTATTGGTGAGAGTGATCATAAGGTCTTGATCTGGGAGGTGGCTAAAGGTGCGGAATTTTTGATTAAGACAGAGTATATGTCGAATTACCGTGCTGGCAAGTATGACAAGCTTAGGAGATTGCTTGGTTCAGTGCCATGGCATGTAAAACTGCAAGGGCTGGATGTCGATAGAGCATGGGAAGTGGTCAAGGAGCATTTACAGGAGGTTATTGCTGATTGTATACCTAGGGTCCGAATAGTAGAATAAGTAGGGTTAAATGGATGAATAACACCATTAAGCTTGAGCTGCAAAAAAAAACAGAAACAGCTATGGAAGGAATTTAAAGAGAAAGGCGACCTGCAGGCACACGAACGGTATAAAGCGCAGGCCAGAAGGGCAACGAGTGTGGTAAAAAAAAGCAAAAGCAGATTATGAAAGGAAACTAGCTATGCAAGCTAAAGAGAATCCCAAACAGTTCTTTCAATATGCTGCAAGCAAAAAAAAAAAAAAAAACAGTACACGACAGAATGATTTTAAGGAATGACGATGGTAAGGAGGTCACTGAATCAGTTGATCTAGTGGAATTACTGAGTGAGCACTTTGCAAGAGTATATCATAAAGGTGGTGACATTGAAAAAATGAAGGAACCATGAGTTTATATGGGAATTGTGATGAATGAAGTGGAGGTGAATAGTCTATTACAGAAGCTTAATGTGAATACATCTGTGGGATTGGATGGTATACCGGCACGGGTCTTACGTAAAGCGGCTAAAGAATTATCAGTGCCCTTCACCATGTTGTTTAATCTGAATCTCAGGTCTGGTTTAGTCCCGAAGGTGTGGAAAGAGGGAAAAATAGTTCCACTGCATAAAGGAGGATCCAAGACTATTGCAAATTACCAACCGATTAGCATATCAGGAGTCGTTGTCAAGGTCTTGGAGAAAGTAGTCAAGGGGAAAATACAGGAATGGATTGATGAAAATGAGTTACTGTATGGGGGGGGGGGAACAGCATGGCTTTGTGAAGAGTAGATCATGCCTCAGTAACTTGCTCAAGTTTTATAACACAGTGACGGCTGAACTGGATAAGGGTAATGGGTTTACAGTGATACTGCTGGACCTAGCTAAAGCATTTGACAGGATACCACATGGAATTCTAATCTGTAAACTACAACATATGGGAGTGGATATAGGGTTGGTGAGATGAATAGGTGGGTGGTTGATGGAGAGATATCAGAGAATAGTTTATTCAGGAGTAGAGTCCAAAAGACGGCCTGTGACTAGTGGTGTGCCACAGGGTTCTGTTCTTGGACCACTGCTGTTTAATTTGTTCATCAATGATATAAGGAAGGATCTAAGAGGAACAGTTCATTTGTTCGCTGATGATGCAAAGTAAGCTAGGGCGATAGTGAATGCAGAAGATGTCAAAATCTTGCAGGAAGACTTGGATAGATTAGAGTTCTGGGCTAAGGAGAATGGATGTCGATTTAATGTGACAAAATGTAAGGTTATGCATTTTAGGGCGAAAGATTAGCAGCAGTATACCACATTGGTGGAACTGTACTCTAGGAGATTGATGAGGCCAGGGACTTGGGAGTGTTGGTGGATAGGGAGATGAAGTTTAGGGGGCACATTACAAAAGTGGCTAAATCAGCTCATCAACTCACTTGGTTGTTGAAAAATACTTTGACGAGCAGAGACAAGCAAGTTATTGTACCTCTATACCGAGCCTTGATAAGATCTCATCTCAACTACTGTGCCCAGATTTGGTCACCTAGGTTTCTTCTTGATGGGGAGGAAGTGAAGAGGATCCAGAGGTGAGTGACTAATCTATGGAATGAACCTTATGAGAACAGGTTGAAGATTTGTGGTTTGCAGAAATTAGTTGATAGGCAGAAAAGGGGAGATATGATTGAGACATTCAATTTGCTAAAGGGTTTCTATAGGATTAATTCAGAGGATATTTTTGAGATCAGGATTGGTGGTGGGAGAACTAGGGGACACCTATGGAAGCTGGGCAAGAGTGTGGTTAGCAAGGGTGTCAGAGTTGGGTTCTTTACTTTTAGAGTGGTAAATGAGTGGAATAAGCTGCCAGAGTCTGTTGTGAGTGCTATGATGGTGAGTGAGTTCAAGGCAAGGTATGATAGATACTGTGTGGATGTTAATAGTTGTTCTTGACATGATGCTTAGGGCCTCCCTCGATGAGTCTAAGGACTCCCTGGAGTCACACGTAATAATAATAATACTTAGCAGATCAAGACACTCCTCCACATCAAGAGTACAGCAGTTAAAAAGGTGGTAACACAGGCTGGCTGCCAGATAATATACAGGCCTGAACTGGATAGTAATCAGTCAGGAGGCTTCTTGACCAACTAACTAAATACTTTGCCAGGTCGTGCCTAGTTAGGGAGTTTGAGTAGTGGTATGTGGAAGGCACACTCAAGGCCACAGAATGGCAAGAAGACTGGCTAGACACTGTGTGGGTGTCATGTTCATGAGTCTATCTCCCCCAACTGCATGTCCCCATTTTTTTCTTTCATCTGATAGCAAATGAAAAATATAACAGACAAACAATGATGACAACACTGCAAACATAATAAATCTCCCTCAACTACCAGTTCATCTAAACATTTCAAACCAAACACAATATTCCAAACTTACCAGGATCCCTACCAAAAAAAATCCATTTCTACATCTACTTCACAAACATATGTGACAAATCTCAACATAAATGATGCTTAAAACTATTTACAGACATCAAACCAGACCTCCTTTTCTTAACAGAAACTCAAATTACAACTTGATGTAATCTGAGTTTCATTTTATAAATTATAAAATCAAATTATAAATTCATTTGGTGAGAAAGGTGGCACTTTGTATGTTCAAACACTGCTTGAAAAAGAATGCCAAATTTAGAATCCCCTTACTTCTGACCTCTTCTGGCTGAAGGTTTCCTTGTCTCATGTAATAACATTCATCTGCTGCATTTACAAGTCTCCAAATTCTGAAAACCACAAAGATCACTTTACCTTCCTCTCCATGAAACTCAACCATCTACAATCCAGCTATCCAAACATCAAGGTCACTGTTCCAGGTGACCTGAGTGTCCACAATTCAAACTGGCTCCCTTTCTCCAACACTACAGATCAAGCCAGATGTGATGCAGAAGTTTTTACTATAAGCAATAATCTAATGCAAATCATGCAGCTACCCCTACCTAAATTCCAAAAAATTCCCTCCACTTTCCCAATACCCTCGATCTTTTTTTAACTAGTTCTCCTTGCAGACACACTGTACAGGTTACCTCTACTCTTAGCAACTCAGATCACAACCTCATGCAAGTTTCTAGTCTTGTAGAACGTCCCTCCTCTAACCACATCCAACCTCGTGCCCTCTGGCAGTAGAAAGGTACAAAGTGGGATGATATCTGGAACTACCACTCTTCTTTCCTATGATATGACTATTTCTTCTGCTTTTCTGACCAGACACCTGCACCTGAGCAAGTTACAGAAATCATCCTCAGTGGCATGAAGGCATTCATCCAAAATCCCCATCCACTTTCCAACCTCTAGTTCAACAGAAGATGAATGAAGACATTCAAAGAAAAAACTCAGCTTACTGCAGGTTGCTTGCAAGAACTCAAGCTTCACATTCAGCCAATGCAGAGGCATGCAATAAATGTAAATCAAATATCACCAAATCCAAATGCAACTTCAAAAGAGCCACTAACAGAAAACTTGTCTCTTGTCCAAATGGTAGTCATGCCTTCTGGTCCCTCGTCAAAGCCATTGAATGTAACTTCTGCACTTCCCACCTCTCTCCCATCCAGATGGCACCACTGTTATATCACCCAAAGAAAAAGCTGATCTCCTAGCATCACTCTTCTCCTCTAGCTCCTGCATAGATAACAAAGGCAAATCACCTCCTTCCATACCAGCAACTGAGCACTACATGCCTCCTGTGGCCTTTCAGCACAGTAAACAACCTAAACACTACAAAGCCGTCTCGTCAATCTTCTATACTCAGCTGGCACCTATCCCATCTCATGGAAACTAACATATCTAAACCCATCACAAAAAAGGGAGACAAAAGCCTACCGTCCAACTACTGACCATGCCATTACCTCTCCAAAATAATTGAGAAAGTTATCCATGGTCAACTTCTTTAATATAAGCTCACTATGGATTCCACCAATTCAGATCCATGGCTGATATCTTAGCCTACATTGCTCACCATGGAAAGGTTCGGAGAAACAATGCTGCTACCCTTGACATTTTAGCATCAAGGCCCACTTTACAAACTGCCTTCCTTCTGTCTACATGTCACCCTCTGTAACTGGATAGCCAGCTTTTTCTCTGGTCTTTCAATGTATGTCATGGAAGACTGCACCCTCTCTTCGGGCTTTGCAACCAATGCAGGAGTAGTTGAGGGCTCCATTTTCTCACCTACCCTCTCTTTCTTTTATACATAAATAATCTACTCTCAGTCACTACAAATCCTACCCATAGCTTTGCCAATGATAGCTCTCCTCAATCATCCTACTCCTTTGACTAACCATATAGTTCCCAGACATCCCTTACATCAAGATCATCTGCAACAAGTGCCTTAAATACTGATTGCCATACCATCCTTCAGTGATAACCTCAATCTTCAATGCTGCCAAAACACAGTCCTGCCTTTTCTCTCACAAAAGGGATCTCAGCTCACCTTCCCTCATCCTCAGTAATACACACATCACCAATCACCAGACAAGATGAAAACTCTTACCCCCCCCCACGAGACTTTAAAAAAATTGACATTCTTTTCTGATCAGTGAATGGAGCAAACATCATTCCTCCATTTGCTATTAGGCCTGTTAAAACAAGAGCAACATCTGTCCGACATCCCTTTCAGTACAACTACAAACTCATCGAACCTGCATCTCCTCTTCCTCATTTATTCCATCTACCTCTGTCCTCTGGAACAGCATTCCTCATGATGTGTTTCCCAACAATTTCAACCTGCAGTTCTTTAAGAATATCAACAAGTTTCTTCTTTCTCAATCCTCATTTGCACCTCACACATGGCACTGATGTGCTATATGTTTTGAAATTATTGAAATATGGAATTATTTCTTCTAATTATTAACTGTATGGAAGTTGTCTGCTTTATTGAAATGATAGTTTCTTTTATCATTTCATACCACACTATCAAAGAAGAAGATAGTTTGTGCAAAGGAAGAATAAAAGTGCTAATTTGAAGCTCAGTCATGAAAGTAATTTGTTATTGCCTTCTAATATGAATAACACAGTATGTGCTATTCATATGAGAAGATATGTTACTATGCTGCTAATTTTCAAACTATAATTACAGTCATTTTTAGATATGGATAAATGTACATTCACATTATATGCACAACTTGTTCTGGAATGTTAATTTATGTATTTAATCTGAAAGTGAGAAAATTAGTTAAATATATATATATATATATATATATATGTTTGTGTGTATGTATGCAGTCAAACTTGGTTGTAATGAGCATGGAAATAATGAGATCGCAGTTGTAATGAGCAAACAGCCATAATGATTTTAATTTATGCATATTCCCATACAACTGCACATTTTTATAATGAGCATACTACATATACAATACAAATTTTGGTAATAACTATGAAAATGTTCTTAATTCTCAGTTAGTTCTTGGAATACCCAATTCTTGGAACAGACAAAAATGAAAAAAAGGGTGACTTAGCATTAATGACCACTTGCATTGGATTAGGGGCTAGTTTATAACCTGATTTGCCCTTGGAAAAACCATGCTCACTGTACCTATCTTTCCAGTGTCTAACCTTTGGCCCTAAACCCTTACTTTGCTCAAACACTACCATGACTGTAAAACCAGAAACAAACCCTCTGGTCAGAAACATGTCTACTAAAAGAAAGTGTCTGCCGCTTCACAAAAAAGTCAAAATCATTCATGAGTTTGGAATGTGGTAAAAAAATGTTGAAGCATATAAAAAGTTTTCTTTGTCCTCTTGAACAGTATTGACATTACAGAAGAATACAGATGTTTATATATTAGTAATGGAAAAACATAAACAAATTATATATTTGGTTTAATCCTTTATCCAAGTGTAAGCAAATAAAGTTTGCACCTGAAGTATTTTCAGGACTGGGACAACTCGTGGTAAAGGTGGCGTAAGTTCTGATCACTTACCTTAATATCTCCCATAATGCAAAGCATATCTCCTTGTGGGACATGTATAATGCTATGCATTAAGGGAAGGGCCACTACCAGGCTGGTTTTGACCTTTATTGAGGTCTCATCAGTGGAGCCAGACCCGGAGGTGGTGATACTAAGGTGGAAGATCAGAACTTACTCCACCTTTACCATGAGTTGCCCCAGTCCTGAAAATACTTCAGGTGCAAACTTTGTTTGCTTATACTTGGATAAAGGATTGAACCAAATATATAATTGGTAGCATAGCCAAATGAAAAAACCTCCATCAACATAAACAAAACAAAAAAATTTAGAAAGTGTGAGCTTACAAACGTCAATGAAGCATTGCTTCAACTGTTCACTACACAAAGAAGTGTGGATTCTCAATAGAGTCCTATCTAGAAGGCGTAAGAAGAAAAATTTGCTAAACAATTTGAAGATGACGATTTTGTATATAACAAAGGTTGGCTGGATAACAGAAATCGAGTATATTATTAATTAGTAATGTTTTTAATTATGGAGAAATAAACTGTTTAGTATTAAATATATGATTTTAAAATTATGGACAAATAAATTGAATGTTTAATACATGTTTACTATTAAATGTACTTTATACAAGCATATTTGTACAAATAATATCTAGGTATGCATTATATTATTTTCTCTCTACTGCTACTTTTCTTTAATCTTTTTTTTTTTGTCAAATTATTGAGAATTAAAAAAATAGGAGATACATTTAGCTTATCACTGATATAGTGAGTATTGTTTATAATGAAGAACTTTTGTCAATCCCCTAGTGCTAGTTATAATCAAGTTTGTGTGTGCACACACACAAAAATATTATTAACTGTATTTGTATTTTTTAAATCATAATTGAATGTTTATGCATTTCCAAAACCACGTACATTCTTATGGTCTCAGCAATACAGAATACAATTTGGTCAGCAAAGCTGCAGTTCATCTCATTCACTGATTCAAAAGGTCTGGTTTTTGGTTGAGTTTTAATATTCCTTAATGTGGTCATCAAGCATCATCTCTTACGTAACCCTGAATATTCAAATCCTAGCTATTACACTATACTTTGTAATTTAGTTAATATACAATGAAATCCGTAACAATTTTCACTATTATGGATATAACAATCTATAATTGTTATATGCATAACAATTATATAAATTTATAACACAAAAGTTGTGTTATAAATTTCATGCAAATTAAAATGCAATACATTTTTGACAAAAGTAACAAATTTCCTAAGGATGTTGTTAAGGAATTAATGTACAGTGCTTACAGAAAACTATACAGAGAAATATTTCAGTATGCAATATGTCCATAGCAAAGGAGTTTCAGGAGTTCTTGAGGAAAACTGGCCCTTCTTCAGGGCAAGGATAAGGTCTTGTTTGTTTTCTGCAGGGGAATTTCGAGCAGCAGTGCATCTCCCTATTGCATCCTAAACATGTTCTATGGAACTGAGATCTGAGGAGCATGTTGGCTAATTAATTCAATTAATATCTTCAGTCTCCAGAAATATCTCCACTGCTCATGTAAGTTGTGGTATAGCACTGTCATCCATAAAAATAAATTCTTCACCCAGCACCACGAAACAATCGAACATGACATACAAGAACTTCGTTGCAATATCATTCACCAGTCATAGTCCCATTTTCCAGCACTTGTAGCCCAGTGCATCTATTAAGCATAATGCCTCCCCACACCAGCATTGCCACATTTATCCCTTTCAAGAACATTCTCTTTGTTGGATTGTACATCCTGGCTTTGAATCCGCCATCTTGTTGGAACGTTATTCTTATTTAAATTATCCATTATTATTTGTTAGATGCTGATCTGAATATAGAGAAATTTATATTATCCTGTGCCACCCTATATTCAGACTAGTCTATATATACTATAGTGGAATCAATCATCAACTAACTTTAACAATCTCTCTTTATACAGGCCGAGGTTAATATTATCATTTAAGGCTTCCGCAAGGTCCGATATTTTTTTTATGAGTGGTGCAATGAAGAGAATCAGGCAAATACCAAATTGAAATCAATAAAACAAAACATTTAATGCAGGGTTATATAACATGTACATTAAGTATAACTTTGAAAACAAGATAATGCAAATCAATTTAGTTCAAATATTCATAACAACATAAACATTAGGCATCAGACATCCAGCTGTCAATTCTACATTCTTCCGAATAATTAAAATGGTTCACACAGTTCAATGTTACAGAATCTTACAGTAAATACCCTTATAGTTGAACTCTCTAATTCTCTCTTAGTCAGCAAACACTTAATTCAATTATGAGGCAGTTATCACTTCAAGGGAGAAACACTTTTAAGCTCCATACTTTGGCTATTTTTAGTAGAACACCACAGTTAATATTAAGATATATCAGGCGGAGCTAACTCTTATTTCTTCATGCTGAAATATAAAAAAAAAATGGACTGCTCTTACCGGGTTACATCCTTTGCACATTGGATTCACTATAGGCACACTTAAAACTGAAGTTAACTATCACTTTGAAGTAACACTATTCAAAAGGAATCTTCACTATATAACTGAAATATTAAACATAGAGCTTCACAAGTCTTGATGCATTCGTTTTAGATAATCTACTTATTCCTTGTTTTCTTCTATGCATTAAATTCAGCCCTGTACTATTCTTCCTCAAAACAATTGGAATTCGTCGTAATTTTAGAATTCCGTATATATATTCCTAATTGCCTATTAATTTCCCGGTTCCTTCCTAATCTATTTACAGCATATCCAAATCCCTTTGCTGCCACCTGTTACTTTACTCCTTGCTGTCCTGAATGCTTCTCCTTTGTTTTCTTTCGTTCCAATAAAATACCTTCATTCTTCCAGCCAAAATCCGGTTCTAGCCAGTTCAGCTCATATAAACTCCTTCTCCCTTTGAATACTGTAGCTCATGCTCCATGCACATACTATCTAAAATTAACTCCGATTCCTTGACAACAGCCAATCAAATGCATTCAGAAGAATTACATAAAATTACTTTCTCTTTCAGTAATAATGTTCAGTAGTAATGTTAATAAAAATAAAAAAAAAATATCACAGTTCATATAATATACATTTAAATTTACTTACACAGTTTCAGAGCCTGTGTAGCTCAGTAGACGTGGCGTTTGCACTCTACAGCGCTTGACCGCACGAAGAAAGGATTTGGTGGTTCAAATCTAGTCGCCGACTAGAGGAAATTTTTCTAAGCCTTTTTTCGACCGGTTCCCGAGTTAGTCGATCTCTGGCACGGGTAAGCGGGTTTTTCGTCCTGTAAACTCAAGAAAATCGACGGTAGAACCCACATTATTTTCAGACATTAAATATATTGTGTTAAGGTTAGGGACCACGAGATGGTGGCACATTTGAGCCGTCTCTCTTCACTGTGTACCGCTTAATTAGTGATAGCCTTGAGCCATCTATCTCCGATTGGTACCAGTGGAGATTGAACTGCCCACTCAGTCTCCAAAAGTTAGATAGGGCTAAATGGCCTCGCTTACTCCCGTATACGGGAATAAAAAGGTGTTAGCTGATTTTTTTTTTTTTATTTATTACACAGTTTCTTACAACATTTACACAGGAATTAATAAAATAAACTGAATGATATTTTAATACAGAGTCCTATCAGTACCAATACATATTTTAGATTAATTAATTAAACAATAATAAACAGACTCCAAATAATTATATGAATAATAATTTACAAGTAAGAGACTAACAACAAATGATATTTACAGTCTTGCTTATAACATGGCGGATTATGTTAAATGTGAATGAAGAATTAAAACATACAAAATAATTTCATTCACAATTTAACACTCTTGATAGTAAACAGCACACTTTCATGCCAGATCAAGTGGCATCTAGAAATGGAAGAAAGGCTGAAACAACACTCATCTGTAAAGAGTAAATTAGCCCACTGGCATCCAATTTTTATGGATACAACACCATTGAAAACGTGCTCTATGATGAACTGTGGATAAAGTGACACAGGCCTACTTGTCGCAGATGTCTTGCCACAGCAAAAATCTGGAACACATTCCAGTGGTTTCAAATATCAGTAATTGTGTGGCCTTCTTCAAAGTTTCCAATAATTCTTCCCCATACGAAATCATCTAAATGATGTCTTTGAGACATTACAAGACATCCAAGTTTGCAACTTTATTCCTTCACGGAAAGAGCTTCCTTAAAGCACAATTCATTTTGGGGGGGAAGCCTTTTATCCTATGTGACCCCCCTTTGCACATGATTCAAAAATCTGATTGTGTACTTGCTTTTTACTCAAAATCATCAGTTATACAAATTGCCACAAGCTGATTCGTCTGAATTTGCTGTTGTAATCATCAGAAATAGTGTTCATCCTTAGGTTTTGGATACCAGTATATTATACTTAGGACAGTTTAGCTAACCATAATTGCAAAATATCGGATATACGTTTAAAGGAATTTCAGTATCTTCATAATCAGGGCTTCAGAAATCTCCTTGCCCACTCACCATAGGAGAGTTATCAGAGACAAGCTGCAAGTGAATTTTCATCCTCATTTTAAATGCATTCAAAATATATTACTTTCTTCACATAACTCACAACAAGTTTATTTCCAAAAAATTGAAAAAAAAAAAAAAAACACTTTGTTTCTGAAATCCTCAATTCAAACACTACAGCGTTCTCTTTTAAAAAAATTGCAATTTTAGTTTTTTATTTTTATTGAAAAGAAAATGAAAGAGTTTGAGAACAGGAATCAAACCTTGGAGATTCAGTGGCAAACTCTGAAGAGAACATTGATTGATTCTGCCAGAGAGGCATGTGGTGAGGTTGTGTGCAAGGATAAAAAAATCAGAATTTCCTGGTGGACACAGGAAGTTAAAGAGGCAGTGAAGGAAAAGAAGAAAGCATATCAAAAGTTCCTGGCAAATAAATCAGCTTTTACTCTTACAGAATACAGAGACAAATGTAAGAAAGCTAAACAGTGTGTAAAACTAGCTAAACAAAAGTCATGGGAGGACTTTGGCAAGAATATAGAAAATAAATATCAAGAAGGTGGCAAAATATTCTGGAGGTTGTTGAAGAAGCTTAGGAATGGAGGAAAGAGTGCTGTAAAAGGAGTTAGAGATGATAAAGGTGACATGATAACAGGAGAAAAAGATATCCTTGAAGTATGGAGTAATTACTTTGAAAAACTGCTAAATGAAACAAGCAGTGATGACAACACAGTGATAAAAAAAACACTGACCAGGCATGCAGTCAGGAATACATATCCATACTTGAAGTAGAAAAAGCCATCAAAGGCTTGAAATGTGGAAAGGCAGCAGGAGTAGATGATATTCGACCAGAAATGCTGAAGTATGGTGGTATAAAAGTCTTACAGTGGCTGCACTGCATAGTTCAGAAAGCCTGGACTGAGGGACGAATTCCCAATGATTGGAGTAGAGCTCTCATAGTACCTATATATAAAAAGGGAAATAAAACTGAATGTGAGAATTACAGAGGTATTTCCCTACTGAGTGTTCCTGGCAAGCTCTATGCAAGCATACTTGAGAAACGGTTGAGAAGAATTGTGGAAGAAAAGCTTGGTGAAGAACAAGCTGGATTGAGGCCAAATAGAGGCTGTCAGGATCAGATCTTCACTTTACGACAAATAGTCGAGAAAGCATGGGAATATAACAAAGATCCGTATTTAAGTTTTGTCGATTTGGAAAAGGCATATGACAAGGTGCCAAGAGAGAAGCTATTCAATATGCTACAGTTATATGGTGTCAATAGGGCATTATATCGAGCAATACTTAGTCCTTATTTGAGTTGTAAGTCAGCAGTTAGAATTGAAGGAAGTACAGGAAGATGGTTTAATGTTAAATCTGGTGTGAGACAAGGATGTACATTATCCCCTCTGTTATTCATTATCTATGTGGATCACATTATGAAGGAAAGTGGTATTAAACCTGATATCAAAATTGGAGATGTTAATGTCAGCTCTTTGCTTTATGCGGATGATGTTATACTTCTAAATAAATCCGCTACAAGTCTGCAAGATTCTCTGACTAAATTGAATAGCTGTTGTAATAGATATGGTATGAAGGTCAGCAATAAAAAGACAAAGACAATGAAAATAGGCATAATCATTGAAAATGTCAACTGTGTTGTGAATGGAGAACCTGTGGAACAAGTAAAACATTTCAGTTACTTAGACACGATTTTTACTGAAGATGGTAAATTAAATATAGAAATAGACAACAGAATCAACAAAGCTGGTATGGTGGGAAGTCAATTGAATAAATTCATATGGAATAAGAGAGAAATTAGTCGGAACACTAAATTAGCTGTATACAAGACAGTGTTCAAACCAGTTTTAACTTATGGATCTGAGAGCTGGGTCAGAAGTAAAACACTTGACCAAAGACTAGAGACTGCAGATATGAGATTCCTGAGAAAGATTAGAGGCGTGAACAGATGGCATCAATGGCAATATCATATTAAAAATGAGGATATTAGGAAAGAACTTGACATTGTCAGCATCCAGGAATGCGTTAGCAGAGCTAATCTCAGGTGGTATGGTCACTTAAATAGAATGGGAGAGGAAAGATTAGCAAAACAAGTGTTCTCTGCCAGGTTAGCAGGAAAACGACCCAGAGGAAGACCAAGATATAGGTGGATTGATACGGTACAAAGTGCCTTAGACGACAGAAATATAAGATCTGATAATGTTGGAGTCTTGACAAGTAACAGACTGATTTGGAGGAAAATTGTAGATAGGAAGTTAGTAATGATGTAAATTTTTCATGTAGTACTGTCATATCCTGTACACCCCTTGAGGGTACATGGCAGGAATTTGATGATGATGATGATGATGCAATTTTAGTTGCTCAGTTTCTCTAAATCATAATCGAAACCAATCATCTTCACTTCCATCCTTTTATATCCTAAATTTACTTTTCAGAACTTTAGTTTTTCTTTCTGTATGAAATAATAAGAAAAATACAGTCATTAAAAACTTGACTTGCCATATCTTCTTACTTCCAACAGTTGTCCTACTGTCAATGTCATAACACAACATCTGATAACTTTTAAACATTTTTCTTTCTTTCTATATGAAAGACTTCATAAATGTCTACTACTGAGTTCCAAAAAATCTCCGTAATTTCTCTTAGTAATATAGTGTTCTTTTTACTACATGCATACTCCACTATGCATCACACTTCTGATTTTCGTTTTAGTTATGAAGCATGAAAAATGAGCTGTCATTATGTGTTATAGTTACAGCACTTTACTCAAAAAGTAACTCTCACACAATTCAAATGTGTGAGAAAACAAGTAAGGTTTTCATGTCATGAACAGGTTTAAATTAAATTATAGTTACCAGTCCTAGTTTAGTCCTCCTCATTTATGAAAAAATTAATATGAAAATAAGGAAAGTCACATCGACCTATTCCTTACCTCTAAACAAATTAAGAACATCCATCAAAATTTTTGGGCAAGCAATAATTTTTTAAATATTGGACTCTTTGTAACGCTCTGTTATTATTGAAGACTACGGAAGGAGCCTCGCGAACTAAACTAAGACCATTTATTATTTCCAATAAATAAATTTAATAATCAAATCAATGAATTCAATTCAGTTCAATATTAATCTTACACATATATACAATATTAACAATGTCAGTTAATAATATTAACTGACAATATTAAAAAGAAATGCTTTTTCTAAAAATATAATTTCCCTAACAAAATAAACCAGTAATTATAAATACACACAAAAAATGAAATTGGCACAATTTATTAAATACTATAGTACATCTATACATGTTATTCTGCCCACATCTTTATCCCTTAAGTATATATATATATGAGTAATTGTAATATGGTATTTTCCTAAACTTATTTTCATAGCTTACAATGTGAATTAGCTAAGTGTAATTGAATACAGGAACATTTTACATAAATGAAAATGATTTTAATACTGTTATGTTATACAAGTTGCACCAGCTATTCTGTCTGGCTTCTTCAGGACAAGTATAATGGTACAAACTAACATTTGCTAATAAAAAAGAAGAATGGAGTAACACAGTCAAATAAATTAAAACTGACCTGTAACATCATAAGCATGGAACGTGGTGTATCAGTTATTGTTTATTGAGTGCGTTATACAGTTTTTAGTGAAATGAAATTCTGGTAAGCTGAGTGAACTTATTAGGCTTTTCCAGATGTCTTTCAAAATCATAACTGGTAATTAGCTTAAGGAATTAACAACACATATAACGGATATTAAATAAAGCAAACTTTAATGAATACCTTCAATATTTCGGCAACGTCACATTGCCATCTTCAGAAACATACAAATATGGTATGTGCATGCAGGCACTAACAAAAGCAAATGAGGAAGAAGGCAAGAAACTAAAATTGTTCTTAAAGTCTTAACGGTGCCCCCTAGCAGGCTAATTGGGTTGTCTTGGCCATTGGGCTGAAATTCTCATAATGTAGGCTTCCCAAATTTGGGGTAGTTTCATGCACCCAAATTTGTTGAGGTTTGGAATGTTTTTTAGAGCTGCTGATGATTCAATGAATAATCTTTCGTACTTGAACTTGTTGCGGTGTATTATTTTAGTTTTCTTCCAACGAATTCTATGGCGGGTATCTAAGGCATGGTCTGCCAACCCAGAGTGGCTGTACTGGTGAGATCAAATGTAGTCTTTGTGTTCTGAAATCCCGATATGCACTGTCCTGCCTGTTCGGCCAAAGTAGGACAGTTTACAGCTGCAAGGGACCTGGTATACACCTGGTGTATACCAGGTCTTTCAGAATCATTCCTAGCAAATGTTAGTTTGTACTGTTATACTTATCCTGAAGAAGCCAGACAGAATAGCTGGTGAAACTTGTAGACAATTCTTGTATATAATTTACAAATATCTGGTCAACTGTTATGTTATTTAAAAAATACAATTATTCTTGCACATACAAGTCAAAGGTTGGATCACGTGACTGAGTGCATTGTGAAAAGTGAGTCTGGCTTCACAGCAAGTGCTACTTACTTTCTTGTTCTCATGAATTTTATTATTTGTCTTTCCTATTAAATTATTTAATTATGGATAATTTTTATAAATTTTTTTGGATGGATATTTTTTATAAATCATATTTATGGATAATTTACATAAGTTCACCCTTCATTATAAATAATAACAGAAAGAAAACACAAACTGAGTTCTTGTGAGCTGTGTTTTATAGCATACATTTCAAACCCATAAAGTAGACTGAATACTTTGGGCAAGTAAAATTTTTTATGTGGCTAGTAGATTCTGCAGCCCTGTTCATAATAATGAGTGATAACATAAATGATTTGTAAAATATTATTTTCAATTTCTTAATAAATCAAGCAAAACTGATTTATATGAAGATGTATCTGAAAAATTCAAACTGTGCTTTGAACACAACAAGAAAGGCAACAACTTCAACTTCAGATATATGACAATATTTCAGTATCTTTATTTAAAAAGAGTTTAAGTGCTCAAACACACTGTTCTAATAAAATACAATTACTACCTGTTTTTTTATTTTATTTTTATTTATTTCTAGTATATGCCTGAAACACACTGTTCCAATAAAATATACTTACTACCTGTTTTGTTTATTTTATTTTATTTTTATTTAATTCTGGTATATGCCTAACCAAACTGGCCCCATGACCACACAGGATACAGTCATAGGATATATACGGCAAGGAAGGCAATGGGAAACCACCTGGCTCATAGTCTTGGTTGCTGCTATAGGCCAGGGGGGTACAGGTGGTAATATTGAATTCATGCATCAGCAAATTAGTGCAGTGAGTACAGGGTTGGTGATTATTATGGGGGATTTTAATTATGGTGATATCAATTGGAAGGAGGAAATATCACGTGACAAAAAGGAAATGGAATTCATACATCTTCTACAAGATAATTACTTGAAACAGCACATAACTGAAGGGACACATGGTGTGAGAGTGTTGGACCTGGTCATGGGTTCAGAGGATATATGCATAAGTAAGGTCCTTGTTACCTCCAATTGGTGAGCAATCATGTGGGATTGACTTGGGAAGTTGCAAAATTTGTGGATTTCTCTCTCTCTCTTAAGAAGGGGTATATACGGAACTACAGGTTAGGCAATTATAACAAGCTTTGGAGTGAGCTTGCAGCAGTTCCATGGCAGAACATATTGCAGAGGAAAAATGTCAGCAGTGCATGGGATAAAATCAGTGGGTATCTGAGGAAGGCAATATCATATTGTGTCCCCATAGTCAGGAAGATAAACAAGGTAGGCATTAGATGGATGAGTAGTAGTAGTAGTAGTATCAAGCTTGATCTGCAAAAAAAAAGAAAATGTTAAGGAGAATTTACAAGGAGAAAGGTGATCAGTACACCCATGAGCAGTACAAGGTTCAAGCTAAGAAGGTTACCAACATAGTAAGAAAAGCTAAATCAGATTATGAGAAGACCTTAGCCAAGGAGACCAAGGATAATCCCAAAGAGTTCTTCCGCTATGTTGCAAGTAAAAGGAAGAATGACTTCGGAAGGATAACTTTAGTGGGTGCTGATGGTATTGAGGTGAAAAATTCAGATGTAATAGTAGAG
Organism: Typopeltis vanoorti; assembly: GCF_054136105.1. Lineage (NCBI taxonomy): Eukaryota > Metazoa > Arthropoda > Arachnida > Uropygi > Thelyphonidae > Typopeltis > Typopeltis vanoorti. The sequence continues at coordinate 71,520,578 of NC_143556.1, read as the reverse complement.
TTACTGAGTGATCACTTTTCAAAAGTTTCTTAACTTCAAAAGTCTATCACCTGGGTGATAGACTTTTGAAGTTAAGAAATCAGAGGTACTAAGTATATTGCAAAATTTAAATGCAAACACTGCTGTAGGTTTAGATCGAATATCAGCTCAGGTGTTGTGTGAATGTACAAAGGAATCTTCAATGCCCCTTACTTGGTTATTTAACTTAGGTTTGAACTCTGGTATGGTTTCTAGGGAGCAGAAGGATATATGCTCCCAGAAGGAAGGTAAAGTAGTTCCTTTGCATAAAGGTTGCTCTAAAACTGCGGTAGTTAATTACAGACCAATGACCATCTCGGGAGTGGTGGTAAAAGTATTGGAAAAGTTGGTTAAAAACAAAATTCAAGAATGGGTGGATCAGGATATGATACTCTATAGGGGCCAACATGGTTTTGTTAAAGGTCGATTCTGCCTTAGCAATTTATTAGCTTTTTATAATAGAATGACATCTGAGTTGGACAAAGGAAATGGCTACACAGTGGTACTTCTGGATTTTGCTAAGGCTTTTGACAGGATACCCCATGGAATACTGTTGCGCAAATTGGAGCAGATGGGGATGGATACAACTGGTGATATGGATAGGAGAATGGCTCAGGGAGAGAGAGATACCAGAGAAGGTGGTGTATGGAGGAGCAGAATCCAGGATGAGGCAGGTAACCAGTGGTGTGCCTCAGGGCTCTGTGCTTGGGCCATTGTTGTTTAATTTGTATATAAATGATATAGGAAATGGCTTAAAGGGAGATATTCAGTTATTTGCTGATGATGCAAAGTTGGGTAGCACAGTAAAAAATCAAGCTGATGCTGTGAGTTTGCAGGATGATTTAAATATGCTGGCAAAATGAGCAAAAGGTAATGGATGTCAGTTCAATATGCAAAAGTGTAAAGTTATGCATTTTGGGATTAAAAGATTACCAGTTGTGTACTACATTGATGGAACGGTTCTCCAAGAGATTGACGAGGCTAGGAACTTATGGGTGTTGGTAGATAGGGAGATGAAGTTCAGGGGACACATTGCTAAGGTGTCCAAGATTGCACATAGGATTACTTAGTTATTGAGGAACACAATAACACACTAACATCCAGAGATAAAGAGGTTATTATTCCCCTTTATAAAGCATTGATACTTCCACATTTGGATTACTGTGCTCAGGTCTGGTCACCTGGATTCCTTGGAGATGAGGAGGTTGTGGAGAGGGTTCAGAGGAGAGTGACTAAGTTGGTGAGTGATGCAAAAAATGCTCCCTATATTGATAGATTGAGACTTGTGGATTGTAGAGGTTGCTTGATAGGTGGAGAAGAGGGGATATGATAGAAACATTTAAAATACTAAAAGGTTTTTATAAGATTGATGCAGGGGAAATGTTTCAGCTGTGTGATAGTGATGGAAGAACAAGAGGTCATCCTGGAAATTAAGGAAAGTGCGGTTAACAAGGGTGTGAGAACGAGGTTTTTCACCTGGAGGGTGGTGAATGAGTGGAATGCATTGCCTAACTCAGTTGCGAGTTCTTCGCCTGTAAATGAATTCAAGAAGAAATATGATAGATACTGTTTTGATAGTGCGAGTCTCCCGCGATGAGTCTACTGACTCCATGGAGATACCAGTAATAATAATAATAGTAATTTCCTTAGATGGTGATATATATATATATATATATAGCTGCCCCTAAACAGCCGAAAGGGCTATAACCACACAACATAAGCCTAACAAAGTTAAATCAAAGATGCTATACTACGTTGTATTTAACTAATTAATACAGAATCTACAGAACAAAAGTAAGGTTGCTATATTAACTAAAAATAAATAAGTAATTGAAAACTATGCAAAACATGGATAATAATCCACATAGTATAAATTATAACTAGATTTGGAGATGTACTTACCAAACTGCACATGTAAGTAGAACACTGGTAAATATAAGCCAAATCCACCATTTTCCCGAGTATGGTCTACTAAAAATTATCCATGTCACAATTATTAAACAAATTAAATGAATAAAACTAACATACAGTTGACTCTCACCACAGCAAATGGACTACAGAAATAGTTTATTACTTTTTTTTTATATCTAACCTCCTTTAAAAACAGCACTGATTCTATGGGAATTTGGTTGAGATTTTCTGACAGTTGGTTACAACAAGTGTTTGATATAGTGAGAACCAACTGCATGTTTCAAAATACAGGAAAATTCTAGCATATACGAATATTCTAGCATAAAATTCTAGAGTATACTTTTATACTCTGTAGTAAATAAATATACGTATAAATATATATATATATATTTGTTTATATATAGTGTTTTTCCTGTTGGGAAAAATAAGAATGTGTAAAATGATTGCGACTACTTATGGAGCCTTGTAAGAACAACTTCCTCAATTCCAATGCTTAATTTCAAACTTAATGTCATGTAATTTGTTTATCAATGCTTTCTGCCATGATGACTACCATTGGACAATTAGCTTTGGTCTTGTAAAGTGTCTGTAATCTGTATATGGTAAACAGTATGCCAAAAGAGTATGAGTTGATCTAACAGATGCATCTGTGGTCTTATTTCGCTTAATTCTAATGTGGCTGGGAATCCAGCACAACCAAATGTCAAAATTAAGAGTTTTCATTTCATACAACATAGAACATAGCACAGGATGTGATTTATACGTAAGACTGCCTATAAAGAGCTCAATAAGTCTGTATAAAACTACACACTTTTGGTATTGGTTTTCTTTTATATGCACAAGTGAAGGTTGAATGGAATGCAACTCTGCTATATGAGAGTTGTTTAAAAAGTTTGTTAAATTTCCGATAGATGGCAACACAATTCATTCATTCATACATGTATCGACATGTATGAGTGAATGTGTCGACATGTATCATCTTTATCATGATCCCCGGCAAAATTTTAGCCACAAGCAATGCGTAGTTCATGTTTTGCCAACATTTAAAATGACTGTGTTCGCATTTTTTATAAAAATGGAGAAAAATGAGTTTCGTGCAATGATAAAACATTTTTATTTGAAGAAGTGGACGGCTGTGCAGATCAAAGCCGAGTTAAATGTAGTTCATGGGGACTCTGCACCAGCATTAAAGACTATTGATTTCTGGAAAAATGAGTTTAAACGTGGTTGTAAGTCCATCGAAGATGAAGAGCACTCTGGATGCTCAACTGAGGTCACTACGAAGGAAATGATTGACAAAATTCATGATATCATTATGGAAGATCACCGAGTGAAAGTGCATGAGATTGCTAAGATTGTAGGCATCTCAACTGAATGGGTGTATAATATCCTGCACAAAAAATTGCACATGAAAAAGCTGTGGACGCGCAATGGGTGCTGCGATTGCAGACTCTCGATCAAAAACGCACGCAAAAAGATATTTCAACGCAGTGTTTGGAGACGTTTAATTGCAATTTCCAGGATTTTTTGAGTCAATTCATGACTGTAGACGAAACTTGGATCCTCACCGGAGTCCAAGCAGCAGTCAAAACAGTAGACAATGCCCAGTGAAACAGTCAAAAAAAGTGAAGACCGTTTTGTCAGATGGCCACTGTTTTTTGGGATTCCCAAGGAATTATCATGATAGACTTTATTTATAGATTTTATTTATGTTATTTATTATTTATTTAATTTTTTTTTCAAAAGAACATATTTTTTTTATTTTTATCACTGGAGGTCAGGCTAAGAAAAAGATTATTAACAGCATAGATTTAATTTACCTTTATAGAGTGCAAGAGCATGTAGCTTGGTTGCCTATACACATGTATCTTTCTAATGATGACTTCAATACAGGGGTTGAAACGTCAAGTGCTATTTTATTAATAATAAGTAAAATAATCATTTCAACACATGTGTTTTGTGTCCCTAAATTCATAAACATGAACATGTCAACAGCTTGCATATCTCTTTAACACGCATACCAAAAGAACATATGACAGTCTGACGTGTGTGATATTGAGCTTCCCAAAGCAGAGAATAATTAAGAGACAACCATTTCCATCTAAGTGACAGAGCCAATTCATTTGCTTCAACATCAAGACTTTGTGTGGGTGACGTGCAAAAGGCACTAGTAGCTACCTTGATGATGGATGGTATCCGACCATCGCAGAATAATAGACTTGAAATCCATACTCCAACTTTGTATATACAAGCACATGATAAAGACAAAGCAATGAAGATAGATCAGCAGCCCATTCAGTAGAGGATAGAGTGCGAAGGAGATTCAATGCTCTCTTGCACTTTTCTCTTAGTTGATGAATGTGTACAAGGAATGTAAGTTTATGTCAAAGATGAGTCGCAAGAATTTGGCTGCTGTTGCTACTGGAATAGCAGTTCATCCCATTCTTAATTCAGGATCTGGATGAAGAGTGCATTTTCAACAGAAGTATATACAGACACTTATTTCTGCTGAAAATCTGAACCCATTGCTAAGAGTTCATAGACAAGCACAACTGATTGCTCGCTGAATTACAATAACATTATGAGAGTGACAGTGAATTGTGAAGTCACAGCGGGAAGAAGCTGTTTAGTGATTGAGTTAACATTGATAGCAAAAAGTGTTGCACTTAAGATGGAGCCTTGAGGAACACCCTATTCTTGATGATATGACACAGACAGCTAACTTCCCACCCTGACTTGGAAATCTCATCCGGGCAGAAAGTTTTTGATAGATGCAGAAAGGTGTTTCCTCTGAGACCTAGGTTATAGAAGTATTTTAATATGCCATATCTCCAGGCTGTGTAATAAGCTTATTCCATGGCAAAGAAAACTGAAACCAGATGTTCTTGCTTCAGGAATGCATCTCTTATATAGGTTTCTAAATGTACCATATGGTCTAAAGTTGAACGATGTTGATATCCACATTGTGTATTGGAGAGAAGATAGCTGCTTTCTAAATACCAGTGAAGCTGACATTAACCATTTGCTCTAATATCTTACAAAGACAGCTGGTCGGAGCAATAGGTCGATAATTATTTGTTTGTGTGGGTTCCTTTCCTGGGTTTGGGATATCTTGGCCAAGAATCTTGATCTGGAAACTCTTCTTCTGCAATATTCTGTTGTGTAGTAAGAGAAGGAGATCCACAGAAGATGATAGATGTTTTATCATTTCATAATGGATATCATCAGGTCCTACTGCACTAGGGTGAGACAATAAAAGAGCTCTTTTTAGTTCCTCCTTAACAAACAACTGATTGTATGGCTCAAGCCCACTGATTTAGCCACTATTTCTCTTGCTGCTCTTTCAATATTAAAAATTCAGAAGGATGTGAAGCTGTGTTGTTGAGATTCTGGCAAATTTTTTTCCCAAAGTGTCTACAATAGCTTTGGGATCAGCAATAACAGATACGTTATGGAGTATGGTAGACTATATATACCTTTCGTTTTCTGGATTTTATCCCATACAGTTTTTGCACTGGTCATTTGATTAACTGATGATGTAAATTGAATCCAAGATTGTTTTTGACTCTGATGTTTCACATAACATACTTTGACACGAGCACACTTAAAAACTATTAAGTCTGATGTGATGGGATATCTACGAAATATACCCCATGCTGATCTTTTTTTTTGGCAGCCTGGCATTCTGGGTTCCACCAAGACTTTGGAGAGAGTGGAAATAGATGATGTTCTTAGAATGGAGGCTGTTTCTGTCTGGAAAATGTAGTCTTCTGTTACATACTCTACTGCTTCAATGCTAAGTGTCTGATTGATTGCATCAGCATTAAATTTTGCAAGATAGGAAAAGGTGTTCCAGTCAGCCAGGTCCATTTTCCATATGGGCATCCATGTAGGAAAATATGGTTACTGTGAATGCATTGTGCAAAGAACAGAAAAATTATCACTTCCATATATGTTCTCTCTTGACATCCCAGGTGAGGAGCGGAAGAATGGAAGGGCAGCAGATTGTAAGATCAATTGCGAAATGTGAACAGGTAAGAACATGGAAGAAACTATTGAGTCTAGTATTCAAAAGTGAGAGGTCATTATTGTCAAGGATTCGTTCAATGACACGACCTCATCTATTTGTGTCTGCACTACCACACACAATACTGTGACGCATAAGAAGCATGGGTTCAGGAAATTGCAAGATAAGGTCATCAAGATCAATTTCATTTAACTCAGCACTCAGGGGTAAATAATAAAAAATCCCGTGGATAGGCAAATCACTACTGCTTTCAGAGTAGTATTAAGCTGGACTGATGGAAAGGAGTATGACTGCCCACTAGAATAGCTACTCCTCCATGTCCTACAGACAGAAACAAAAAGATTTGTGTTTCTGCAGCAAAATCTTGATATTATCAATATTCTGAAAAAAAACCATGACAGAAAGTTTTTTAACTTTGGTATATTATGTATTCAAGATACCAAGTAATTTTATATAAATTTGGTTTTTAATCCTATTTCCCAAGTGAGTAAACAGACAAGTGAGTCAAGTTTGCACCTGCATGTAGTAGGTGCAAGCAAACTTGACTCACTTGTCTGTTTGCTCACTTGGGAAATAGGATTAAAAACCAAGTTTATATAAAATTACTTGGTATCTTGAATACAAAAACCATGACAGTTAAATTATAAAAATTTTCCTTTGTTTTGGCTTTATAGATTTGTCTGGTTTTCAGGGGATTGAGGGCTTACCTTTGTCAGTATATTTATCAATTATTTTTGGGAAGTATGGGGAGGGGCAGTGTCCATCTCTTCCTCTGGTAAAATTTCAATACATCTGATGTGTCAGGGTCGATTGGCAAGTTTAATTTACTTTAAGTGGATACCAAAGTATCCATTTTTTCTGTGAGGGTGTCTGGTGGTTTATCCTTAAGTGATATCCTTGCCATAATTTTTTGACAACTAGGTTCTTATTGAATGGAACCATGTCTGGAGTTGTCTCTGGAGTAGGACCATAAGTCATGCAATTGATGCATTCAACAGAGAGGCATGCATGATCATAAAGTCCAGGTATAGTGAAATTATCAGATGGTAGAATAGACATATGAATTATCAACACATTAGTACAAGAAAAGTATATTTAATATATTGCCAGATATTTCAGTTGGAAATATCTGGCAATATATTAAATATAATTTTCTTGTGCTAACATGTAGATAATTCTTAATTTCATGTCACAAGTTTCTCTCAAAAGTAGAATAGATTATGTCAGCATAAGAGGATCTCAGAACAGGTATAGTGATGGTTAACTTCCTTTTTTGCATCCTCATATATTTTGTTCTGTTTTAATTTTTTTTTTTTTTTTCATCTTTCCACTTCTGACATATACAGGAGTAAGTGGGATGATCTCCCAGACAGTTTACACATTTAGCTTTTTTGCAGAGCAAGATCTGTTATCATGCTCTTTACTACCACAACAGACACAGATGGTAGAGCCATAAGAGGTAGTTTGGGCATGCCTATATTTCTGACATTTAAAGCATCTTAGTGGATTAAGGATGTACATTCTAACAGGACAGCTGAGAAAACCCTACTTTTACAGATGTTGAAGGCCTAGATATATCAAAAGTAAGGATGATGTTCCTGGTTGGAACTGGGTCCATCCCTATGTATATCAGGATGTGCCTCACACTTGTCACTCCCTGATCTATAAGCTCTGAACATATCTCCTCATCAGGTACATCAAGGAGATCCCATTCTGATATCACTCCTCTACAAGAACTGAGTTTTATGAGGTGTTACTGTGATCAGTATTCCACCCACCAGTGTTGCTCTCAGTAGTTTCTCAGAATGTTGCTGACATGATATTCCCACAAGGATATCCAGAACCTAATTTCTTAACAGTCTTGGGAGATCCTGCCAGTCCTTCTAAACCTTTTGAATAAAGAATCGTGAGATTTTCCTATTTGGCTTTTCACTTGTTGCATGGATGATCGGAAATATTTGTACATTTATACTAGTATTATATATCTTTTGTTTATTACTTCTATTACCAAATGCTGTATCTACAGTATCAGTACTTGGCTGGGACTTTGTTAGGATCCCTGAAACATCTGAGGATGAAGAATTCATGCTGAAGAGGTTTTTTTGGGGTTCAGCACCAGAGTTCGTCACCCACAAAACCACACATGGATGCCCAGTAACTAGCAAGCAATGACTGCACTCAGGAATGGAACACCAGGGCTATCCCAGATGCTATACAAGCACCTTCAGATCCAAGACTTGGATCCTGAACCCAAACTATGGGATGACAGACTTACTTCAACATTGCTGACCCTTGCAGGTAAGCCCACTAGCTGAGTGATCCTGGCCAGGCCATCCAGGGCCTCCCATCTTCCCAAAGTAGAGCAAGACTACTAGGATCTCCCCCTCCTTTCCAGATGTCCACAGATTGCACTGCACGACAAACATGGCAGCAGGGCATTGGATCCCAGTGATGGTGGTCTGGAAGAAAGGACAGTAAAAAATACCCAGGAGAAGTAGAGAAAAGAATATGGGAAGTGAAGAAAAAGAGGAAGAATGAAAACGGCCAGTACAACACTGGGAGTTCCCCACCACCATGAACAGGTCCCCACAAATGGCAGTTCGTTGTAAAAATCTGCTGCTAGGTGCACTCTGTAGCTGCAGCATGCTCTCTGTTGCAGTTGGCATGCTATTTAAAAAAGTTCAGTCTTTTTTTGAACACGCCTCATATTTAGATTTGTAAAGGTCTTTGGTTGATTACCACATAATAACCTAGTAATTAAAATGGAATGGATGGGGTTGGATGGTAGATTAGTGTACTGAATTGGAGATTGGCTGTCTAATAGGTATCAGCAAGTTGTGTTTGGGGGTTAGGGACAATAGAAGAAAGACATTAGTGATGGTGGACCACAAAGAGATCATTGCTGTCTTCTATGTTTATGGTATCAAGAAAAGCTTGAATGATGATATGCAGTTGTCTGCAGACGATGCAAAGTTAGAAAGGGCTACAAGGCATAAAGCAGATGCCATGGCTTTGCAAGGGGACTTGAATAGACTGGGTGGATGTGCAAAAGAAAATAAACATCAAATAAAATTTTAAAAAATATATTTAATACTGGAAAAAAAACCAGTGGGAAGAGATAATCAGTGACAAACACTTTCATGAGAAATTAAAACACATGCCCAATGAACCGTATTTACCAAATGAATTTTTACATAGGGATAATGAATGGGATTTTGTGGCCACACTGTATATATATCTTTAACATGAGAGAAAATTAATGGTGACTTAACCTGCTTTGCATATGAAAGTCAACAATTTTGCATTCAAAGCCGTATATCATGCTCTATGTAACTATAGAATTACAAAACAAATAATAACGATAATAAAAGGTACCTTTTTTGCTCCTTACGAAATTTTAGCAGACAAAATATGCCTGATGTGGAGAAAAATAACAGCATACTTTCCATGAGTATGAATCTTGATTGAGTAAGAAGAGAATTTTCTGGAATACACAAATTGAGTTTTTTTCAAGCTAAAATAGATATTTAAATTTTTTATGATTACTTATAAATTAATTATAAATAAATATCTTAAGTCAGCCAATGAAAGAGAACTAACAACACACACACACACACATCTATATATGTATATTATTCAGGGAAAAAGAGTAGCTAAAGCATTTGACACTAAACACAATGATCAACTTCTTGACTGCAGACAGTTTCAAGTAAAGTGATACTGAAAAATTTCAAAATGTGGAATTAGACAACAAAGCTTATTTGTGCTCGTAATCCCACAGAAATCTGTTTCTATTAAGAAACAGAAGCATTTTTTTGTCATGAGAGAAGGTGACTAATATAATGAAAAAGGAAAAAGCTGCTCCTTGAATATTTAAACAGCGGAGTTGGAAATGAATCTCAGACATATAGAAATTTTTGGGGAAAAATTTGGAGAAAAGGGCAAAGCTAATAATAACAGTAATTACCTGCTGGTTTTCTATTTACTTACCATATTCTAATATGGTAAGTAAATAGAAATGTGCACAAAATTAACATGGATAAAATATGAGATATAAAAAAGTCTTACTGACTACATTATTATTGATGGTGATATCTTAGTCATCGATAATGATATCTTCATGCCTGTACAGCGAACATGAAATAGGAAGTGATAACCATTAATTGAGCAAGATAAAAATTAATATCATATTGAAAAGAAAAATGTGCAATAAAGTTTTATGAATAAAAGTAAAGCAGCTTTCAGAAATAAACTGTGGACTCAAATATACAAATAGTATGCTGGAGAAAAAAATAAACAGCTTAAAAACTTGGAGACTTGGTGGCAGACTGAAGAAAACATTACCTGACTTCATCCAAGGAAGCAAGTGGTGAAGTTGTTTTCAAGTAACAGAGAAAGTGAACTTCATAGTGAACACAAATCACAAAAACAAAGAAAGCATACTTAATGTTCTTAAAGCAAGTAATTTAAGAGATGTCTTGAGAGAATACAGAGAAACTTGTAAGAAAGCTATGCTGTGTGTGTAAAAATAGTTACACAAAAGTCAGAAATGGATGTTCAAAAAATATAGATGATAAATATTATGACATAGCAAAATGTTATGGAAGCGCTTTTGAAAAAGCTTAGAAATAAGGAAATATACAGCAAAAGGAATCAGAGATGGCAATAGAAAAACTAAAGATATATTCTGGAGTTCTGGAGTAATTACAGTAATCTACTGTATATCTGACCACAGTTGGAAAGCAATTTGCATTCTGATAATTTAAAAGTTAGAAAGTAAAGTACAATTACATAGTGCTCTACCATAAGTCAGTTGACATGCATGGTTGGTTAATTAAAGGATTTGTTTTAAAGGTTGGATAAATGATAGAGTAGCATACTTGGAAAGACTATTGAATGAGATGAGTAGTGGTGGAACTATAGAAGAAAATATCAAAAAGAAATGCAATAAAGATTACCTATTAATACTCGATGTAGAAAAAAAAAAAAAAAAAAGATATATGCTTTTCCACGAAATGTGGAAAAAAAAAAAGCATCTTTTCATATTTTGACCAGAAAGGCTCCAATATGGAGCATTGGTAAAGGTGGCAAATTAAAAATGGTAACAGCAACAGAACAAGCAAAGCTGTGGTGGAAAGCTAATTGAATAAATTTTATGAAATAAGAGAAAAGTTAGTCAAAATACTAAACTAGATGTATGCAAGACAAATTTCAAACCAATTTTAACTAATTGATCTGAGAGCCAAGTTAGAAATAAAGCATTTAATCAAAGACTAGAAAAAGCCACAGTTATGAGATATAAGCCACATATATGAGAGTTCTGAAAGAAATTAGGAAAATAAATAGATAGCATCAAGGGCAGAATCATATCATAAATGAAAATATTAGTTGGTGTTTAGAAGGAATTTAATTTAAGGAAATTTTTTATTGTTGTTTAGAAGGAACTTGACATTGTTAGCATTTAAAAATGTGTGTGTGAATTGAACTAATCTAAGATCGATTATACTTTACAAAAAAATAAATTCTTGTTTAATCCATTAACCAGTGCAAGCAAACAATGTTTGCATGTGAAGCATCTTCACAACTCAGCTCTCAGATCCATTAGTTAAAATTGGTTTGAACACTGTCTTGCATACAGCTGGTTTAGTATTTTGACTAACTTTTCTCTTATTTCATAATTTCATAAAATTTATTCAACTGAACTATCTGTGTATAGAGGCTGTTGACTTCACATCAATCACCTTAGTTTTGTTTGCTTACACTTGGATATTGAAAGTTTTTCTACTTGGTTATATTATGAATTAAAGATGTCAAGAAATTATATTCATGGTTTCATCCTTTATCCAAGTGTAAGCAAACAAAGTTTGCACATGAAATAACAATGTCTGTAAGGATATGTGCATTGCACTGTGGGATACTAAGGCAACTGATGCGAAGTCATTAGCCTCTTATGAGGTGCTCAGTCTTGAAGTTACTTCATGTGCAAACTTTATTTGCTTACACTTAGATAAAGGATGAAACAAAGAATATAATTTCTTGGCTTCTTTAATTTATTATTGTTTACTGTTAGTTGCACTTGTTATGAAAGATATGCATTCGATCCAGGATCCCTTTTGAGACTGACACCTGATGCATCTTGCTAAAGCTTAGGTACGTTTGAAAGCTATGAGGCTTGTTGTTGTGGAGTATTGTCAGAAAATACCCTAAGCTTTCTTCTGAGCTTCTTTAACTGTCATACAATTGTCATTCCACCATGGTTTAGGGAAATATGGAAACCGACTAGATGTTTTTGGAACTTCTGTCACATGATTCCTGTATCACTGATGGAAGAAGAGTTGACCATCACAACAAAATTCTGCTAATGATGAGAAGGTTGGCCAGCCAGCTTGCTCAATTTCCCCTCATGATATCCGTGATGAGTGTATGGTTGTCCACACAGAAAAGTGGATATCATGGGAAAAATGATCATTTTCAAATAAATTCTCATCAGTTTCCCACTTAAAGAGTGGGAAAGGGAGGATGAGCAGATAGTCAAGTTGATGGCAGTGAATGATCGGGTAGGCATATGCAAGGTGTTTAGGAGGGAGAGATTACTGTTGTCAAGCATATACTCAACAACTGTTCATCTGATGTTTGTTCTAGTACTACCCCACAGTGTTGTGTCCATTTAAATCCCTCATTAAAATTAAGGGGAAGGGAGATTTCCTGCAATATGACATTATCCAGCTAATGTTGAGACCCATCTGTAGCAGAAGGAATTTAAATGCAATAATTTTCAACTGATAGTCATATAGTAACTGTTTCTATGATCGTACTAAGTGGAACCTGCTAGAAGTGAGCACAGTTGCCCCTCCAAGGGTAAGTCAATTCCCCTGTCCCATCCCCACGAATGATGGCAACATCCAGCAATGCCGGATTGTCAGTGGACCCCAGGTATGCCTCCTATAGGGAGGTCACTGTACATCACAGGGAGGCCCTCTCCAAGATAAACAGGTGCCCCATATAGAGGAGCTTTGTTTTTGAGGACTATCATATTATGATCATTCAGAATTTAGCATATTTCCAAGTAAGTATTCCCCCTGATAAATGCAAGATTAAGAAAAGTGGTATATTTATAGCAGCCTCTGATGTTTTTTGGCATCGTGTTGTTTAATGAATTAACAACGTAGAATAGATAATAACTAAAAATATAATTTAATGCAGGCAGACTTCAGTAACAAAGATGGAACAAGAGTGATACAGGAAGATCTGTAGTCCTATAATTATGCCACCTGTTGGTTCTGGTTGGGTGTTCTTGGCTGTTGGGCTGACTGTCTAATGCTGATGAGGGTTTCCTATATGAGAGGCAGTTTGATACAACCATATTTCTTTTAGGTTGGAAATGTTGGTAAAAGATGCAGAAGATTTGAGGAAAAGTCTCTTGAATTTAAATTTGCTTCAGTGGAGTAAGGTGGCTTTTTTTTTTTTTTAAAATAGATCCTGTGCCAGGTATCCAGGGCGTGGTCTGCTAATCCTAAGCAGCCATAGTGGTTTCTACCACTACGGCCACTCAAGACTTTAGTCTTAATTATAGGACTTTAGGTTTTCCTGTATCTTTCCTGTTCCATCTTTGTTACTGAAGTGTGCTTGGTTGCATGTGTTTAATACCAGTGTGTTAATCCCTGAAGATGCTGATTTGGCGAAATATAGAAAGTAATAATTAAATATTTTTAGTTATTATCTAGTCTATGTTGGTAATTTTCTTAAACAACACGATGCTGGAGAATCAACATATAAGCCTAAACACCAGAATCTGATGTTTTTTGTTTCTTACTTTAGTTTTCTGTTGAGGATTGTATAGTTTCTGAGCCTGATTGGGGTTGTTTAAGGTCTCTGATAAACAAAAGGATGAAAAATTATTTATTCTCAAGAGGAGTTTGATTCAGCATCAAAGTTCCCCACCCATCTGCTACAAAGCTGACCACTCTCCAGCAAGCAACAACTGCACTCCAGAGTGGAAAGTCAGGGCTATCCTGGTTGCTACACCAGCATCGCAGTAAGAAAAGCACAGAAAAAGAATAAAAAAGAAAAAAGCCAATACTATCACTGGAAGGTCCTCTCCACTTGAGCAGGTCATGGAGGGGTCTTGTTTTTGTGGACTATCATGCTATGTTCATTCAGAGATCAGCATATAAATGTTTTTTGTTTTTTTTTCCAGTGTCATTCCCACCCAGTGAAGTTTGTTATGTAAACCATAGTAAGGTTTTGGTTAGATAATCCAGAAACTCTGCTATCAAAGGAACTTTTTCAAGCAACTTCAAGCCTCCAATAAGCTGTGTGTTAATCTCATACTAATCAATAAAAATCATATTTTTTATTTTTTACATGATATTTTTTTATTATTTTTATATGATTTATTTATTGGTTTATATTTTTTTATATAAACACTTATTTTTATGTGATTATTCTATTCTACTGAATGAAATCTTTTGTTAGCACTGGCACTGAAAATAAGCAAAAAAAAAAAAAAAAGTAAATTCAAGCCCTGAAAAGAAAATCAAAAAGTTTAGCTGATGTTTTGAGGTGACATTTTAATGTCATTGTTTCCACATTTCTATTTGGGAACATTCAACTTTGAACCCTCCATCTCCATTTTCAACAGAATTACGATTTCAAACTGAAATCATAATTCCCTCAAAAATGGAGAGTGGGTACAGAAGAATGAAACATCTTCATTATCTCTTTAATCTGATTACGTAGAGAAATCAGTATTATACTTTGGGTTGTTTAGAATAGTTTAAAATTAGGACATGACATCAGAGTGTTGTGTCCATTTAATTGCAAGTATTCTCAAGCAGTTTTGTTACAGAGGAAAAAACTTAAGTATCCAAGAGAAATAGCAAATTCATGATCATTTCATGAAAATTCATTGAATACTATTCATTGAAAGACAGTTTACCAAATGGCAATTGATCGAAAAAGCAATTTGTCGAATAAACAATTAATCAAACAACAATTTAACAAATGGCAATTCATCGAAAAAGCCACTTATCAAATAAACAGTTTATTAATGACAGTTCATTGCAAATGCAATTGATCGAAAAAACAATTCACCAATAATATTTCGATGAATTCTTTCATAATTCATCAAAACAAGAATTTTCTTGAAAACTATTGTTTTAAAGTGTTCAGTAAGAATATTACATCACCCAGGATGTAGACAACATATGTAGGAGATCACTGAAACGTTATAATTATTTGTTGTTTTTTTACATTATTCTGTAAGCATACCTGCTATTTCATTGTGTAGGTAGTGATGTTATAAACATTCTGTTACCTATCACATATTTCTCAACACTGATTGGTCTTTGTTTTCCTTTTACTTAAGCTTCATGTAAATGGTTAACTGCTTTAACTATCTTTTCTAAATCACTTAGGGAATTGAACAACGTAGATCCGAATATAAATTAAATTATACTTTAATAAATATTTCCGATATTTCGGCAACGTCACATTGCCATTTTCAAAAGGAACTTACAAAAAGGCACCTGCACTCAGGCACTACAACACAGTAACTGAGAATGAAGATATGAAGCTATCGTTCTCCTAGAAGTCCTTATGGTGCCCTCTAGTAGGTGTTCTTGGCCGTTGGGCTGAAGGTCTGTTGATGTATGCCTCCCAAATTTGGGGCAGTTGCATACAACCAAATTTGTTGAGGTTTGGAGAGTTTCTTAGGGCTGAGGCTGATTCCATAAATAGTCTTTCAAATTTGTATTTGCTACGGTGTATTACTGTAGCTTTCTTCCACCGTATTCTGTGGCGTGTATCCAGAGCATGGTCTGCAAGAATGGCTGTACTTGTGAAACCGGATGTAGTCCTTGTGTTCAGAAATTCTGATATTCACTGTCCTGCCTGTTTGGCCAAAGTATGACAGTTTACAACTGCCAATTTCTTTATGGAGACCTTTGAAGAAAAAGCCTTAGCCTCTGCCCCACAAAAACCAACCATTTGGCTTCGCTATGTTGATGATGTGTTCGCTATTTGGCCACATGGCTCTGAAACACTCCTCTCCTTCCTTACACACTTAAACAACCAACACTCCAGAATCAAGTTCACCCTGGAAAAAGAGGAAAACAACAGCCTCCCTTTCCTAGACACACTAGTCACCCGCAGCCTGATGGAACCTTCGTTTTCTCAGTTTATAGAAAATCCACCCATACAGGCAGATACATTCACCAACAATCCCCCCCCCCTCTCACAACAATATGGAGTGGTGAAAACACTATACAACAGGGCTAAACTAATCTGTTCTAACGACATGGCCCTAAACACTGAACTAAATCACATCCTCAACACTTTCTCAGCCAATGGCTACCCCCCCCCCAAAAAAAAAAAACCCAAAAAATATTAAAACCTACAAACCACAGCCCCCCCCCCCTCCACAACAAAGATTACTCTAAATCCATCACCATTCCCTACATCTGAGGCACCTCGGAAAAAATTACCAAAATTTTAAAAAACATGACCTCACCTCCTGTTACAGGCCTTACAGAAAATTGGCATCCCTTATCTGCTCCACCAAAGACCAACCACTTCCCCTAGACCTACCTGGTGTATACCAGGTCCCTTGCAGTTGTAAACTGTCGTACTTTGGCCAA
Organism: Typopeltis vanoorti; assembly: GCF_054136105.1. Taxonomy (NCBI): domain Eukaryota; kingdom Metazoa; phylum Arthropoda; class Arachnida; order Uropygi; family Thelyphonidae; genus Typopeltis; species Typopeltis vanoorti. The sequence goes on along the minus strand of NC_143556.1, from coordinate 71,503,985 downwards.
ACAGGCAGGACAGCGAATATCAGAATTTCTGAACACAAGGACTACATCCGGTTTCACAAGTACAGCCGTTCTGGTCTTGCAGACCATGCTCTGGATACACACCACAGAATACGGTGGAAGAAAACTACAGTAATACACCGTAGCAAATACAAATTTGAAAGACTATTTATGGAATCAGCCTCAGCCCTAAGAAACTCTCCACACCTCAACAAATTTGGTTGTATGCAACTGCCCCAAATTTGGGAGGAATACATCAACAGACCTTCAGCCCCAACGGCCAAGAACACCTACTTAACCAGCTAGAGGGCACCATAAGGACTTCTAGGAGAACGATAGCTTCATATCTTCATTCTCAGTTACTGTGTTGTAGTGCCTGCGTGCATGTGCCTTTTTGTAAGTTCCTTTTGAAAATGGCAACGTGATGTTGCCGAAATATTGGAAATATTTATTAAAGTATAATTTAATTTATATTCGGATCTACGTTGTTCAATTCCCTAAGTGATTTAGAAATGCATAACCAACATATAAGCCTGTCTATGAGAATGCCTTAACTATCAACTGCCTTCATTTATTTATTTCTACAAGATCCAATGTTCTCATGCTCTATAGTCTAACAAATTTGTTTCACAACTGCACCAGTCAGACTATGTATTGAGTGAGCGATTATAAGATTTTAAATAAAAGACAAAGCAGATTTTGTTGGCATTCCCAGCTTATGTTAATCCTTGCCTTTAATTAATCGTGGCTTGATTATACTTTATCTTACGCAAGTTCAAAATTTTCAAGATAGTGCATTCAAAGACTCAGTCCAATGTGTTGTTCACAAGCCATTTAATTAAATAAAAAAAAGGAATATTTATAGTTTGATTCATATTAACATATATATATGCAGTTTAGTGCAATTCTTTATTTCACACATAAGTACTCCTTCTTGTCTTTCTCTTCTTCTGCTGGCTCGTAGTAAATATTTTCACCAGAACAAATACTACACATGTTCCTATCCTCATCTATATTTTAATCTAGTGTAAGAAAAATCAAACTTTAAATATAAAGTATCTTCATAATCTGCCACTAACTGGCAGGTAAACAGCAATATATATATATATAGAAAGTATTTTCCTTGGGTATAATAAATGTTAAAGATACCAAGCTATTTTAAACCTGGTTTTACTCCATTTCCCATGTAAACAAACAGACAAACAAGTCAAGTTTGTGCCTGCAAGTGTTGCAAGTCTAGCTGACCCTGTACGTAGTGCAAGACCAAGGCAACTCATGGTAAAAGTAGAATAAGCTCTGATCACTAATCTTAATATTTACCCTTAATGCAAAGCACATCTCCTGGAGGAGATGTATGATGCTTTGTATTAAAGGCAAGGGGCCACTACCCAGACCAAGACTATATGGTGCTCCTAAGGTACATAAAAATGGAATACCACTATGCCCGATTGTGGATGGAATCAATTCGCCAACTTATCTGTTATCTAAACACCTGGCAGGCCTCCTCAAACCACACATCCATAATTCGGATACTTATATACGAAATTCGCAACATTTTGTTGAGAAACTGAACAACATCTCTATTTCCAATACGGATTTACTCGCCAGCCTGGATGTTACATCTCTATTCACTAACATCCCTGTGGAGGAAGTTATCAACATTTTAGGAAGTTTGCTCCCACAAGACATTACTTCTGTGTTCCATCATTGTTTAACATCAAACTTTTTCTTATGGAATAAAAATTGACTGGTCTTGCAATGGGTAGCCCCCTCTCTCCATCTTGTGCTGATCTCTTTATGGACGATTTTGAAAGTAAAATCTTAACTCAAACAGACCCTAAACCCACAGTATGGTGGAGATATGTGGACGATATCTTTATTGTTTGGAACCACACAAAAAAGGACCTGTTCGACTTTCTTACCAAGTCGAACCTGACTCTCTACACCACACAATCAAATTCATTCTAGAACTTGAAAAAGATAAACAATTATCATTTCTGGACACTTTAATTAAGAAGCTTCTGAATGGTGGTATCAACCTCTCAGTTTACCACAAACCAACCAATACAGGACGTTATTTACATTTCACTTCCTGCCACCACATTTTTCAAAAACTTAGTATTGTACACATGTTGAAGAACCGTGCCTCTCTCCTTACAACAGATCAACAAGACCTCCAGGAAGAACTATCCCTGATATTCACCAACCTTACCATGAATGGATTTTCTCGAAGACTCGTCCACAAGATACATTTCTCTGAACCCCGACAAAGACAACAAGATGATATACATTATATTTCTACCATTGTCATTCCATACTTAGGGACAGTTTCCAATAAGATTGCTAGACTCTTTAGACCACATAAAATAAGAGGGGCCTTTAAACCCACAGAAACGATTAGACAATTCTTAAGATCTCCAAAAGATAGCCGTCTTTTCTCCAAATATGCTGGAATTTATGACTTACCCTGCTCGTGCGGCTTGAATTACATCGGCCAAACTTCAAGGAGCCTTGAAATTAGGCAAAAAGAACACATAGGTGACGTCAATAATAACATAGAAGAAAATTCGGGGTTAGCTTTTCATTTCTCAAGAACGAACCATACCATAGAGTGGGATAGAAGCACAATTCCTTACATGGAGGAAGACTTCTGCTCCCGAATTTTTAAGGAGGCCACAACAGTTGCCCACTGTATACAAAACCTTAACAGGAACCAAGGACTAATCTTGCCCGTGATATGGAAGACTCTTATTAGATCCCTCAACTCGCCAGAACTGAATTATAGTGCCAGCTATAGAATTCCTAAATAACAAGTGATATCATGCACGCTCTATGCATGTATTGTACGTGCTCTGTTCTTTGTTTAATATAATTAGAATTGGTTGATTATAGTTTGTAACAGTTTTTTACTTTTTAGTGCCTTACATCAGTTATGTACCCTGAAGATGCCAACAGCCTTAGTTGGTGAAACTAGTTGGTATAACATAGTTGTTTATTATATGCACTTGATCAATATAATCCCATTAAAGTCATTCCAAAGCAAAGGAGTTGATAGTGGTAAGAGGAACAAATGACTTGACTGGGTACAAGGAGAATGTAAGAATGGATATCAGTAAGTTGTTGAGAAGAATTAAAGATAAATGTGATAGGAAAGGTAGTCAGTGTGTTGCTCAGGTATGAAAATACCCAGGCAGCAGAAATGTGCAAAGATAAAGGAGTGCAGTTTGATAGAATGTACAGAATGGTTTTGGTGTGAGTCATTTGGAGAGACTGCTACTGGAAGGGAGTAATGAGTGCAGAAACTGAATCTGAGCAAGTAAGAAGTGATGTGAAAGAATGGAAGAGTAAAGATGAAGAGATTGAAGTGGTGCTTATGAATGAAGTAGGTAGCATGGGTGTAAAGTATGAGAGAAAACAAGTGTGCAAGACAAACAAGGAAACAGGAGAATCAGGGTGGACAGGGGAACATGGTGTGAGAATGGTTGATGCCCCAAGAGGATGTGAATATGTGTGTAGACAAAAAAAAAGTATGGGATGACCTGGGATATAGGAAAACAATTATATCTGAAGAAGGTTCTGGGATGAGTAAGGAGAAAAAGAAACGGGCTTATGGAAAGTACGGAAAAGTCATGTCTAATAAGTGGTATCAGTGAAAATTGTTATAGATCCAGGAATGAGCTGTTATGTTTGTATACGAATGCTAGAAGTATCAGAAACAACGGAAGTGAAATGGTTGCATTGATTGAGTTCACCCAAAAATTGTTGGAATAAATTACACATGGCTGGATGAGGATGACATCCTGACAGGAATAGAGATGGAAGGGTATGATCTATTTCACGAAGATAGAAAGAGTAAAAAGGGAGATGAAGTGCTACTGATGATAGTGGTTTTGAGGCAGTATGGTGTGAGATAGAGGTGAATAGAATGAAATACTTCATTGGATGTTGCTATAGACCTGGTAATGTGGAAGGTAGTTATCAGACAAATTAGTCAAGCAAGGATGATCACTATGGGTGATTTTAATTACGGTAATATAGACTGGGATGATGAAATAGCAACCGGAAGTAAAGAAAACGAGTTTGAGTTTTTCAGGAACAACTACCTCAGGCAGTATGTAACAGAAGGCACATGAGGATTGAGGGTCATGGACTTCATCTCATCAGAAGATATTATTATAAACGAAGTGTCAAATCTCCCTCTAGTTGGTGAGAGTGACAATAAAGTGATTACCTAGGTGGTTGATCAGTGAGAAGGTCTGTGAGGAAAGGGCATATATGAAATTACAAGGTTAGCGATTATGAGAAGCTCAGGAAACAGTTTGCAGCTGTAGCATGGAATGAGGAGCTTGGTGGAAAGGAGATCAATGCTGATCAGTGTTATTCAAGAACTATCTAGTAGAAGCCATATCTAAATGTATTCCAAAGGTTAGAAGATTAAATAAGGTAGGTGTGAAATGGATGGATGAATGAAAAGTCTAAGCATGCGATACAGAGAAAAAAGGCATTATGGAGGCAACATAAGAGGAGTGGAGGGTTACTCGGTTGGTAAAGGTAGGAAAAGTTCTGAGTATGAGCAGCAGTTAGCTAATGAAGCTAAAAAAAAATCCTAGGGAGTTCTTTCAACCAGCAAAAAACTATTAGGTAGGACGGCACTGATTGGAGAAAATCGTATAAGGACAACTGCTGTGGAGGAGATAGTTGAGATATGTGATGAGTAATTCATAAAGGTCTTCATGAAATGTTGATGATGAGGAGAGATTGACTATGAGTGAGGAAGAGGTATACGATGAATTTAAGCAAACTTGATATTAATAAGTCTGTGGGACTTGATGATATATCACTGAGTATTTTGAAGGAATGTGCCAGGAAGTTGACATCGGCTTTGACATATTCGTTTAATATGAGTCTTGCATCAGGGTCAAGTTCCAAATGAGTGGAAGGAAGGCAAGATTGTATCGCTTCATAAAGAAGGTGAAAGGACTCAAGCATCAAATTACAGGCCAGTCTGTGTGTCAGGTATTGTGATTAAAGTGTTGGAGAGGCTGGTGAAAATCAGGGTCCAAAACTGGGTTGACAAGAATGGTATATCTTTGATAGACAGCATGGATTTGCTAAAGGGAGGTCATGTTTTAATAATGTACTTTTATTTATTACAATAAGGTGACAACAGCATTGGACTTGGGAGATAGATACACAGTAGTATACTTAGACTTTGCAAAGACTTTTGATAGATTACTGCATGAAAAGTTGATAATCAAACTAGAGCAGATAGGATTGGATATTAGACTAGTGTTGGCTGTCTGATAGGTATTAACAAGTTGTGTATGGGGGAGCAATATTTCCCAGAAGAGGAAAGTCACTAGTGGAGTGCCTCAGGGGTCTTAGAGTTTTAGGGCCATTGCACTTTAACGTGTATGTTAATTATATTGAGGAAGATTTAAATGGGGATATTCTGTTGTTTGCAGATGATGCAAAGTTGGGACAACCTATAAGGAGAAGAGCAGATGTTGCGACCTTGCATGAAGACCTGAATAGACTGAGTGAATGGGCAAGGGAGTGGAAATACCAATTCAATGTTGCAAAATGTAAGGTTTTAAAATTTGGAAAACAAAGATGTCATGTATAATTTACTCTTGGTGGGGATATATTGTTGGAGGCAGAGGAAATAACACATCTTGGGGTTGGTGGATAAGGATCTAAAATTTAGAGGATATATTGCCAAAATTGTAAGAACAACACAATGAATTCTGGTAATGATGTAGAGGAGAGTGACTTGTAGAAGTAAGGAAATTCCTAGTCACATTGTATAATGCTCTGATTAGGCCACATATGGAATACAGATTTGGTCACCTGGTTTTCAAAAGGATGAAGAGATGCTGAAGAAGGTCCAGAGAAGATTGACTAAAATAGTTTCTGATCTCTGGAATGGTGAATGTGAAGAAAGGTTGAGAGAATGCAATTTGCAGAGTCTAGTGGATAGGAGGAATAAGGGTGATATGATTAGAGACATACAAGTTGGTATGGGGTTATTATAGGATTAGCGTTAAAGAGATTTTTTGTAAAATGGTGCGAGTTTTGGGGGAGTGCATGAGATCATCCCTGAAAGCTGTATAAGGAGGGTGTGAGCAAGGGTTTTTTTTTTTGCATGAAGAGTTGGGAATGATTGGAAGGAATCACCTGTGAGTGTGAATCTGCAGAGAACTTGAATGTGTTTAAGGCACAGTGTGATGAGCTGTATGTATGACAAAAGGGATCTCCTAGATATCTTATGATGAAAATAATCTTCTTGAATGACAGACAATTTCAAGTTGAGTGATGCTGGGAACAACAAAATGAGAATTTCACAATGAAACTTATTGGTGCCAATGGTCACAGAAAGTAAATAACAAAGAAAAAAGTTGGTCCTTGTTTGAGATTGGAATAGAAGAATATGAAATGATTACCAGACATATAGAAATATTTTGAGAAAATTTGGAGAAAAGAGAAAGCCAATAATAATGGTAAGTACCTTCTGATTTCTGTTGAGGTCACAGACTAGCAATTACCATGTACCAACATAAAGATGTGCACAAATGCACACACGAAGTAAAGACATAAAAAAAAAGTCTTGACAGTTGTTGTTGATACTAACATCTCTGTATTGGTTCCAAATACAAGAGTATACAGGAGATTTGAACTAGAAAGATCACCATTTGGTTTGAGCAAGATTAAAATAGATATCATATTGAAAAGAAAAATATACAGGGTAGTTTTAAAAAGAATCTAACTTGAGCAGCTTTCAGAGGTGAAAGGTAGATGCAAATATACAAATATTATTGGAGAAAAAAATGAAAATCGAAAATAAGAATAGAACTTTCAAGACTCGGGTAGTTTGTTAGACTCTGGTAGACTAAAAAACATTGAGTACTTCATTCATGGAAGCATGTGATGAAACTGTTTTAAAGGATAGAAAAAATTAGAGCTGTATTGTGGATTCAAAAATTTAGCAGCTAACAAGAGTTCCTAGCCAGTAAGCAAGAATATGCTCTGAAAGAATACAGAGATAACAAAACAAAAGCAAATTGAAGACTATGGTAAGAATATAATGGATAAATATGAACAAAGGTGACAAAATGTTCCAGAGGATACTGAAAAGCTTAGAAATGGAGGAAAGAGTACTGTAAAAGGAATATAAAGATGATATGAAAAATGGAACATGTAAGGAGAAATTAGTTGGAAAGATTGGTGGAAAATATTCAAGAAGAATGCAGTCTAAAGTGTGTATTACTCAAAATATTAAAAATAAAAAAATATAAGAACATCAGAAACCTGAAATGTGGAAATGCTTAAATTTTACCCCAGCTGCATTGCAAAATTATGAGGGCCTGGTCAGCAGTTTGAATTCAAGATAACTGGAACAGAACTGGGTGCTTAAGGATCAACGCTGTATAACTGAGAGGATACCACCATATAGCCTTTAAAGGAATGCGGAGAACAGACCAGGGATTCTGACCTAATGTCTAATTCTCATCTTCTCGTGGTGATTGTCAGACATACAAAAATATTTTGATAAAATTTGGAGAAAAGAGCAAAGCTAATATAATGACAAATATCTGTTGGATTTCTGATATTTGCTATACTACAATAAAATAGTCATTGTTGATAGTGAGGTTTCTTCCCTGGTGCAGGACACTAGAGTGTACAGAGGATTTGAAATTGGAAGTGATCACCATTTAGTCTTGAGCAGGATAAAATTGAATTTCATATTGAAAATAAGAACATGTAAGAAAGTTTTAAGACAAATAAAAGTTGACCATCTCTCAGATGTGAACTCTAGACTAAAATACACAAAGATTATTGAAGAAAAAATGAAAGAGTTTGAGAACAGCAACCAAACCTTGGAGATTCAGTGGCAAGCCTTGAAGAAAAACCCTGATTGATTCAGCTAGAGAGGCATGTGGTGAAGTTGTTTGCAAGGATAGAAAAATTAGAACTCCATGGTGGACACAGGAAGTTAAAGAAGCAGTGAAGGAAAAGAAGAAAGCATATCAAAAGTTCCTGGCAAATAAGTCAGCTTGTGCTCTTAGAGAATACAGAGACAAATGTAAGAAAGCTAAACACTGTGTAAAACTGACTAAACAAAAGTCATGGGAGGACTTTGTCAAAAACAGAAAATAAATATCAAGAAGGTGGCAAGATATTTTGGAGGTTGGTGAAGACACTCAAAAATGGAGTAAAGAGTGCTGTAAAAGGAGTTCGAGATGATAAAGGTGATATGAAAACTGGAGAAAAAGATATCCTTGAAGTATGGAGTAAATACTTCGAAAAATTGCTAAATGAAACTAGCAGTGATGACAGCACAGTGATAAAAAACACACACCAGGCATGCAATCAGGAATACATATCCATGCTTGAAGTAGAAAAAGCCATCAAAAGTCTGAAATGTGGAAAGGCAGCTGGAGTAGATGATATTAAACCAGAAATGCTCAAATAGGAGGTATAAAAGTTTTACAGTGGCTACACTGCATAGTTCAGAGGGCCTGGACAGAAGGACGAATTTCAGATGATCGGAGTAGAGCTCTCATAGTACCATATATAAAAAGGGAAATAAAACTGATTGTGAGAATTACAGAAGTATTTCTATACTGATTGTTCCTGGTAAGATTTATGCCAGTATACTTGAGAAACTGGTTGAGAAGAATTGTGGAAGAAAAGCTTGGTAAAGAACAAGCTGGATTCAGGTCAAATAGAGGCTGTCAGGATCAGATATTCACTTTATGACAAATAGTGGAGAAATCATGGGAATATAACAAAGATCTGTATTTAAGTTTAGTCGATTTGGAAAAGGCATATGACAAGGTGCCAAGAGAGAAGCTATTCAATATGCTACAGTTATATGGTGTCAATAGGGCATTATATCGAGCAATACTTAGTCCTTATTTGAGTTGTAAGTCAGCAGTTAGAATTGAAGGAAGTACAGGAAGATGGTTTAATGTTAATTCTGGTGTGAGACAAGGATGTACATTATCCCCTCTGTTATTCATTATCTATGTGGATCACATTATGAAGGAAAGTGGTATTAAACCTGATATCAAAATTGGAGATGTTAATGTCAGCTCTTTGCTTTATGCGGATGATGTTATACTTCTAAATAAATCCGCTACAAGTCTGCAAGATTCTCTGACTAAATTGAATAGCTGTTGTAATAGATATGGTATGAAGGTCAGCAATAAAAAGACAAAGACAATGAAAATAGGCATAATCATTGAAAATGTCAAATGTGTTGTGAACGGAGAACCTGTGGAATAAGTAAAACATTTCAGCTACTTAGCACGATTTTTAGTGAAGATGGTAAATTAAATACAGAAATAGACAACAGAATCAACAATGCTGGTATGGTAGGAAGTCAATTGAATAAATTCATATGGAATAAAAGAGAAATTAGTCGGAACACTAAATTAGCCGTATACAAGACAGTGTTCAAACCAGTTTTAACTTATGGATCTCAGAGCTGGATCAGAAGTAAAACACTTGACCAAAGACTAGAGATCGCAAATATGAGAATCCTGAGAAAGATTAGCAGTGTGAACAGATGGCATCAATGGCAATATCATATTAAAATCCAGGATATTAGGAAATAACTTGACATTGTCAGCATCCAGGAATGTGTTAGCTCTGCTAACACATTCCTGGATGCACTTAAACAGAATGGGCAAGGAAAGATTAGCAAAACAAGTGTTCTCTTCCAGGTTGGCAGGAAAACGACCCAGAAGAAGACCAAGACATAGGTGGATTGATACTGTACAAAGTGCCTTAGACGATAGAGTCTTGACAAGTAACAGACTGATTTGGAGGAAAATTGTGGATAGGAAGTAATGATGCAAATTTTTCATGTAGTACTATCATATCCTGTACATCCCTTGAGGGTACATGGCAGGAATTTGATGATGATGATGGCAACTTCCATGCAGTCCACAGACTCATATGGGAGACCCACTCAACCATCAATATCTATCATAATGGACTTTGAAGTTATTTACACTACCTGTATTCACAACACACCCAGGCAATGTATTCCACCCACCAGTGACTCTCCACATAAAAAATCTACTCCTCACCACATCTTTATTCAACTTCCAGGGATGGCCTCTCGTTCTTCGCACCTTAACATTGGTTCTTTTTATCATTTATTCTGTGTTAATCTGATAGAATCCCATAACTAACTTAAAGGTCACTATCATATCGTATATAGTTGTATTGCTTGATAATAATCAAGTTATTTTATAATCTACAGATCACATTATGAAGGAAAATGGCATTAAATCTAATATCATAATTAGATATGTTAATTTCAGCTCTTTAGTTTATGCAGATGATGTTAAATTCAGCAGAAGTCTGCAGGATTCCTTAAGTAAACTGAACAAATGCTGAAAAAAAATTGGCATGAAAATCAGTAGTAAAAAGAAAATGCCTACAAAAATAGGCACAAACATAAAAAAACATCAGCTACAACCTGAGAACATGCAGTACAAGCAAAATATTTTAGCTATTTAAGCATAAGCAGAATTTTTGTGAGGATGGCAAATTAAACCTCGTCATCATCAAGATATAAAATTGACTATGGAGATTGAAGAAAATAGTTCCATCTGCTTCCTAGATGTTAAACTCACCAAGACGCCTGAATCAATTAAAGTCTCTATTTTTAGAAAGCCAACACACACAGACAGATATTTGCATGCGTCCTCCCATCACCATCCAGCGCAAAAGTTGGGTATTATATCAACTCTAGCGAATCGTGCAAGATCTGTACTGTCAGATGAAGAAGAACTGAAAAAGGAACTACAACATCTTAAATGGACCTTTAAAAACAATGGCTACTCTCTAAAAAGTATTAACAACCAATTATCCCGACGTCAACGTAACAACGTAGAGACACAGGACGACTCCAAAGGTCATATCGTCTTGCCATATATCAGCACACTATCCAAAAAGCTGAGCAGAATTCTAAAGAAGTTTAACATAAAAACGTGCTTCTCGACTCTGCCAAAAATAATATCACGCTTCAAGAACTATAAACAACCTCACAACCTTCTACAATTCCCAGGTGTATACAAGGTCACTTGTGAATGCGGAAAGCCTTACTATGGGCAGACAGAGAAATCTATCTTACTACGTCTCGAAGAGCATCAGAGAGACATTGCTTATAAGAGAACCAGAGCAACTGCTCTGTCGGGCCATGTCCTGCTTTCAACAAACACGAACAACGAAGGCCACCAACATGAAATAAATTGGACATTGACTTCAAACCTACACGTCTGCCATGATGAAATAGAGCGCCGCATTGTCGAGTCAAGGGAAATCACCTTAGACCCTTTGCATTTGAATAATAATCTTAGCTATAATTTGGCTGACTCTTTCAACTCTATTATTAGATACTGGAGATCGCGTGATTCCACACACGCACAGGTGCACAACAATAGAACATTAACTCGGACTGTAGTTCAAGCTCATAACTGTAATTTACAGTCGAATATTATGACTTTGTAATTGTATAGCTTTGGAGTGTGTCAATGTTAATTTAAGTGTCTCTTATTATCTTTTCTATGTTCTTATCGCCTGAAGAAGTCATTTTTGACGAAACATGTTGCGTTTTTTTCAAATATATGTCATTGTGTTATAATTCTCGGGTTTAAGTCAGTTAATTTAGAAAAATGAATATATATGTGTGTGTGTGTGTGTGTATATATATATATATATATATATATATATATATATATATATATCTTCAAGGGGTGTTCAGGCTATTATGAAAGCAATGCATCATTAAGTTTATATTATTATTAATCTCCTATCAACAATTTTCCTCCAAATCAGTCTATTATTTGACAGCACTTCAATATTATCATATCTAACATTTCCTTCTTTTAGGGCACTTCTGACTGAATCAATCCACCTAAACCTTGGTCTTCCTTGGATCTTTTTTAAATATTAATTAACATCAGCTTTTAAATTTTTACAATGGGGGTGGGGGGGGAGGGTGCTGTACTATCTTAGCAACCTTCCCAATTTTTTTGTCATATATTGATATCCAGAGTAAGTATGAAGACCAGAGAAGATGATAGATATATATATATATATATATAATCTAATCCTGTGGCCTCCTCTTTAAGAGGGTTGCAGCTGATGAACAGTCTGCTTCCATGCCTCTCTATCTCTTGCTTCTGAAAGCATGCCCATCCAATCCTTGATGTTGTCTTTCCATTGTAGTCAGGGTCTTCCTCTCTTTCCCTCCACCATCCCCTGCAATACTATTCTGGGAAGCTCTCCAGAAGAACCCCTCATCAAATGTCCTGCAAATACTATTTTTCTTCTTCGGATACTAGTAGCCATATAGTCTCCTTTCATTTTGAATCTTTTAAGAACCTCTTCATTGCTCACTCTTTCAGTCCAGCTGATACGATCCATTTTTCTCAAGCACCACATTTCAAATGCATTCAATCGGTCACTCATCTCCTTATTGATCGTCCAGGACTCACATCCATACGTCCCCACGCTCCAGATCACTGTCTTGAGGATTCTTACTTTTAACTGTTTGTTCAGATTTCTGTTTCCTAATATGTGGTATATTTGGAAAAATGCTGCTTTTGCTTTTTTAATTCTGTTCTTAATTTCATAATTAAATCTACTGTCTTCTGTTATCCAACTCCCAAGGTATTCAAAACTTTTTACATTTTCTATTCTTTCTCCGTTCAAAATGATTTCCATCCCATCATTTCCTTTCCTTGAAATTTTCATCACTTTTTTTTTTTTCATTTTATATCTCTCATTTCCAACCCTGTTCAGTCTGTTCAAAATTCTTTGCAAGCCTTCCTCTGTTTCGCTCATAAGTACAATGTCATCTGCATATCTTATATTATTTATCAGGTGTCCGTTTATCCTTATTCCATCCTTCAGACCTCCCAAGGCCTTCCTCATCATCCATTCACTATAGACATTAAAAAGGAGTGGGAACAACCCACACCCTTTCTTATGGGGATCCATTCAGTATCCTCTACTTCAAATCTGACCCTGGCTTCTTGAGTTTTGTATATTCTGAACAAAATTCTCATAATCTATTCCTATTTTATGCAAAATATCAAATAAAACAGAGTGATTAACATTATCAAAAGCTTTTCCATAGTCCACAAAGCACAGATATAAATCTTTATTGCACTCGATCATTCTTTCCCCCCCGATATCCACAGTGTTGTGATAGCTTCCCTGGTTCCCCCGTTTCTCCTGAAACCAAACTGTGCTTCATTTAATTCCCTCTCTATCATCTGGTCCATTCTTCTATACATTATGTTGATTAGGACTTTTGCAACGTGGCTGATAAAGCTGATAGTTCTGTGCTTGTTGCAATCCATTGTTCCTGTAGTCTTGGGAATAGGAATAAAAATAGATCTGACGAAGTCTTTAGGTATTATATCCTCCTCCAGACTTCTATTAAAGATGATGGATAGAAGTTTTATTCCTTCCTTTCCCAATGCCTTCAGTAACTCTCCTTGAATATCATCCACTCCTGGAACTTTCCTATCCTTTATTCTTTTAATGGCTGCTTCGGTTTCCCATTCCTGATCATTTTATATATTTCATCCAAATATATATATATATATATATATATATATATATATATATATATATTTAAATCACTGCTCAAAGGGTTAAACATGGAAATAGAGAACAGAATATGCAAGTGGGGTGTCAACTGAATAAATTTATATGGAATAAGTGAGAAATCAGTCAAAACATGAGTGATTTCTCTTATTCCAAAACTTGGACATCACAGATATGAGAATTCCAAGAAAAATTAGGGGAATAAACAGACAGCCTCATTGGTGTGGTTAGCAATAGCTTAGGTACTAAAAAATGTCTTCAGTGTCAATCATATAAAACCTCTTTAATAACTTAAATGCTACTATCATGTGTCCTCTTTTTCACCTATCAGCCAATGTAAGATCCTATGTTTTGGTCTTCTATTGCACTTCTGATTGCACTAATCCATATATTCTTCATCTTCCACTTTTCCCTGCCATCCAGCAACAATCGAGTGTTTTTGTTAATCTTTTTGTCATCTAAGGGTAACCCCTTAGATTACCTCTGCTTACACTTACTTATATGCTAACAATGTCAGATTCCTTCTTAAAATGAAAATATTAAGAAGGAATTTGAAGGATATGTGACAGATGTATTTAAGTTATTAAAGGGGTTTTATAGGCTTGACACTGAAGATATTTTTCAGTACTTAACACCATTGCTAACTACACGCTTACACACCTTCCACTGGTGACTCCTTGTTCTCTCCCTTCTTGCTAAAACATCTTGTGAATGATGAGTGGTTGGAATGGGATGCCATAAGTGGTTGTGGGTGCTTCATCAATGAATGAGTTTTGTGTGAATGATCGTTAGTGTGTGAATAATGAATCTCCCATGATGAGACTTCTGACTCCATGGAGCTGTATAATAATGTTCATAGGAATACTCCTACTACTACTAATAATAATAATCAGAGTCTTGAAAGATAACAGAATAATTTGAAAGAAAACTGTCAATAGCAAGTTAGTAATAACGTAAACTTTATTACATAATATTATCATAGTAGCTATATACCCCTCCCCTTGTGTGTGTGTGTGTGTGTGTGAGAGAGAGAGAGAGAGAGAGAGAAAATCAGGAATTTGATGACAGACTTTTCTGGTAAATAACTTGCACTGTCTAGCAAAATGCTGACATTCTACACTGGCTTATTTCAGCCTTTCCCCTTTATACTTATGCACACAGTATGGATGACACCATTCAAGGAGAAAGGGTGTCACCAGTTCTTCATGCTAACTGCTGAATAATACATATTCAGCAGTTAGCATATAATAATGATAATAAGCATATTTTATACTTATTATCATAAAATCTCCACATAATACTCTTTCTCCTTATTCTCAGTTTCTTGCTGTCTTATACTCTTCCTGCTCATTTTTCCTTTCATTCTTCTCCCTGCTATACCACATGCCAGTCACTTCTCAAGTCAATCAAGCTCACATTTTGTTCTGTGGAGGACTTTGCTTATAAGTGTGCTATTTCACTCTACAATGCCACTTTATCATTCATATTATATTCAACTATGTCTTTGATATTCTCATTCATATTTCATGCAAAACTGTTTAAAGGAAAATTAGGGAATAACGAACAAGGGTTGCCGAGACCAGATTTTTGTTTTATTTTACAAAAATTGTCAAAAAATCATGGGAATACAAGAAGGATGACTCTATTTACATGGAGCATGGGAGGAATCAGTCAAAAGAACAAAATAGCAGCATACAAAATGGTGTTCAAAAATCAATCTTAACTTCAGAGAGTAGTTGAAACAGCTGATCAAAGAGTGGAGAACAGAGATACAAGGATTTGGAGAAAAAGGTAGAAATAAACAAATAAAATCAATGTCAGAAATATTAAAAACTAATATATTAGTGCTAATAATGCATTATAATCACTATATATTAGTGCTTATAATGTGAGCAGAGCTAATATAAGATGCTATAGAAATCTTTCATTTATCATTCTGTCCAGCTGAACAGAATGGAAAATGAAAGATAAACAAACTGGCAAGGGAGAAAATCCCAGAGGAAGACCAGGTATGTTTTTTTTTTTATGTGAACCCCACCCATGAAAGCCTATAAACTTATTACACACTTCAATGTCATGAGTGGATTAAGGGTTAAAGTCTAGTTCTCCCTACTCTAGAGACCAAACATTATACTTTTTTTCCAAGCCATTTCAGACATCTAAAAAAGCAGGGTGGTTATCTGACACTGGGTGAAAAAGACTCTACCACCTAAGGACTTTCACAAACTCCATGCCATAGTGGGATATACATCCACCTATAAAATATACAATTAAGAGTGATGAGTGACATAACAGACCAATTTGGAAGACACTGTATCTCAACTGCTGTTAGAATGTTGTGATATCTGGTACATCCCTTCAAGGTGTGCACTAAAAAATGATAATAATAATCGAATAGATATGTACCTTTCTCCAGCACATAACCAAAGTTCAGAAAACATCCACAATCAAATTATAACACTGAAGTGATATTATACTTATAATGTGACAGATTTTCTCCTAGTACAGTAATCTACCATTTATCCAACCCTTCAACTATCAGAATGGCAAGTTCAAATAATTGAAGTACTATTACATAGTGCTCTACAGAGAAATCAGTTGACATGCAATGGTTGATTAGTTGAAGGTTTTTGTTATTTTGAAGGTCAGATAAATGGTAAATTACTGTACTCAGAAGCATTTTATTTACAAGATTATGAGCCTGGCAAAGTGCTAATCTAGAAACCATACACTCTAACTAAATATGGAACTTTTTCATGTCTCTAACTTCAGGTTTCTAATAAACAGGCAGCAGTGCAGTTTCACATCTGGAGAAGTGAATCATCTACTGTCTTATAACTATTTTAACCAACATCTATGTTGAAGTGAGATTTGCCTCAAAGGCTGTTAATTGGTGAGCAATGTCTATCCACTCGGCCAGCCAAGGCTAGTTGGTAATAAAAACATTCACATGTTCTGATCACTCATAATGCTAACATAAATTAATATCATATGCTACTTAGATAATGCTATGAGAGAAAGAATGAAAACTTACCTAATATAACCAATGATGCTGCTAATACAGCTGTCCTATGTGTAAGACCTAATTCTGTTACAAGATGGTACACAGTTGGAATCAATAAACTTCCAAAAAAGGCTGGTATTGCTCTAAGAGCCCATACAGGTATATTAGGTCCAAAATCTACAAAAAGATAGTAATATCCATTATTGTTTTATAGCCAAGAAGCAAAATACCACTTCTCTTACAAATTCAAAATGTTCTGAAAGTGATCAAGAGTTTATGAGAATATAATCTCCAGCAAAAGTTTACTTTGTATTGTACTATTTTGATTATTATTATTATTATTCAGGCCTCCATGGAGTCAAAAGACTCATCGTGGAAGGTTCTTCCTAAGAAACACAAAGCCTATCAAGACTCATCGATTAGTCGATGAAGACCAAGATATAGGTGGATTGATACAGTAAAAAGTGCCTTAGAAGATAGATATATAAATATAAGATGTGACAATGTTGTAGCTTTGACAGGTAGAATATTGATTTAGCAGAAAATTATAGGTAGGAAGTTAGTAATGATGTAAATTTTTCATGTAGTACTATCATATCCTGTACATCCCTTGATGGTAAATGTCAGGAATTTGATGATGATGATGATGGTTTATTCCCTTCAACCTAGATTAGCAAATGAAAAACGACAAAATACAATCTCAGAATTAGAACAATCATTCAAAATATGGTGAACTGCTGTCGATGCAAAAAAACACTATAATGCTATTTACAAGAAGAGTTATCTGCAAAGGATGAGTATCCATTTCGTAGCAATTAGTAATAACAAGATTACTAATAAGCCCTTTATCTAGTTGAAGTACAACTAGATAAAGGGCTTCGTTTCATAACTCATGTAGATCAGGTCTGCTCATAAGCAAATAGGGCAACAGGATAGCTATCACTGTTACTTAAATGATGTAGCTGACTAAGCACAGAGCTTCAACCACTCCTATATAAGTTACTGATCAAAGATCGGTCCTGATGCATGGCTTGATGGCCAGAAGTCACATAGCAGATTCAAACATTAACAAACTACAGATAATTCAAAACAAATGTTTACGAATAGCATTCAACACTACTTGTATACTTCTAATAAATGTACAACTTCAATGAGAAGTTAGTATCCCTGAGATCAAAACTTTCCTATGCAAAAGGCTGGCAAAATTCTTATCAAATTCTGACATCCATGCTAACCTATTAATCCACCAAGTAGTAGACTACAGTGAGTATGATTCTGCAAAACATAAATGTCCAAGATCCTTACTGAATACATAATTTTTTTAAACCCACTGTCAGAAGCCCAGGCAAGCCAAAGGCTCAATAATATCTGATGTCTTATAGTATACTAACTAATGGTAGGCTATAACAAATGAATATCTCAGGACAAATATTTTAAAAAACTGAACTGAACAGATGTTTTGTTTTTTTTTTTAAAAAAAAAGGAGAAAAAAAAAACTTGCTGCCAGATAGTCTAGAACAGGTGATACAAGTGCTCGTTACCCTTAATCTAGCAATTTTTTTGCAGACCTGTGGTCTCTTATCCATCATGTCAGAAAGTTTAACAGTTAACTTTGGTATCTTTCTGTGTCTGGCTCTCACTGAAGAGACCTCAATAAGAAGGTCAAAACCAGTCTGAGTTTAACAAGCGAAATTCTTTTCAAATTTCACCTTCCATACTAACCCATTAATCGACCAAGTGATAGTTAACACTGAGTATGATTCTGCAAAACACAAATGTCCCAAATACATACTGAATAGGTAAGTTTTTTAACCCACTGTCAGAAGCCCAAAAACGGGCAGGTCAAAGGCTTAATAATATCTGACGTCTTGTGGATAGCTATGGTAGCAGAGCAACCATAACAAATGATATAGTGGAATTATTTAAAGAACACTTCATCAGTGTATATCATAGAGGTGTGAATAATGTGGTGCACCATATAGAAGAGAAGCAAGGATTAAGAAAATTAAAGGTGAAGAATCAAGTGTATCAAGTGTTGCTTGGATTAGATGTTAATAAGACTGTGGAAATGGATGACATATCGCCACGTATTTTTAAAGAATTAACCATGTCCTTGACCCGGTTATTTAATGAAAGTCTTGCAGTGGGGAAGGTTCCTAAGGAGTGGGAAAAAAAAAAAAACTTCTCTACAAGCATGGTTCTAGAACAGATGTTTCCAATTACAAACTGGTCTATATATCTGCAGTTGTGCTCAAAGTGTTGGAAAAATTGGTTAAAAACAGAATACAGGATTGAATTGATGGACATAAGATTATCTATGATGGTTTTGTTAAGGACATTTGTAGGATATCAGATTATCTTGCATAATTTTTATAGCAGCGACCAATTTTGATTAAATAAATAAATAAGAAAGGAAGGATAACTTTTGGTTTTATTATTTATCATGTACGTAAACATTTTCTAAATGTATAGCAAAAAAAAAACTGCATTCTTTCTTTCTTGTAATTAGAAATCTACCCTATATATATATATATAAAATGATAATAAAATGATAAGCCTTTTATGTAATGCTTTTATGTCCAGTTTTTGTGGCACGTTTTTTGTCAAGTTATTTGAAACATTTTGAACTCAGGAGCTACCCTGAGTGTTGAGTCATCAGAATTCAAGGAGAACCAGCCTACCAGTCCGGAACTCAGAGGGTTGGGCGGCATAGGCGCCAGAACCCCCTCCCCCCTTTCGAATCATCAGAATTCGAGGAGAACCGGCCTACCAGTCTGGAACATGGGGGGGTTGGGTGCCGTAGGCACTGGGGGGGGGGGGGGGCATAGTGCCCTAGTGTTTAAATAAGAAATCTTTGTATACTTAATCTGTTGCAAACTGTGTGATTGTGATATTCACTTCTAATTTAGTTTTTTCATTTCTATAACATAACCATGAGAGAAGAAAATATTGAACTTTCAGATGACATTTTCAAGCCATTAACCTTCCTACTGGCTGAGGTGGATGAAATATCCAGCCCACCATAGCGTTCTACATGGATCAAAACTTCTTCAGCATTGTACCTTTTATCATGCCATTACCTCCCTCTGCCGTTAATCCCTTTATGGCTATTTTAGAGCCATTCGTGGATTAACTGTTAGTGCTTGACTAATAGTTTGTGTCACCTGTCTTTACACACACTGTTTTACTTGGAATTTTCTTTACTGTCCTAAAATATTTGACTTTTTTGCCTCTAAAATGATTTATTGTGTTTCTTTTCCAAAAACTGAAATGAATTTGACATGTGCGAAAATAATTAATCCTGAAATGACCATCGATCAGCCTTTGCAATGAATTTATTTAGTAGTAGCAAAGTTGCTGTATTGTTCTGCTGTATTATAAATTTATTCTTCAAATCACTGCAACGGAACAGTTGCACTGGTTGTTCCAATATAGAAACAACTTTTTTCGCAAATTTTCCATGTTTGCATTGAACATATTATGTCATATTTATATTTTTAAATAATATTTATTGAAATAAATATGAGCTTTTGCTTTCTTTCCTAGCAAAATACCGTTACATGGATCATCACATTCCAGTTTTAGAAACAAATTTTTTTTTTGTTTTGTTGTATGAACAAAACGATGTTATATTGCATAACTCGGTTTCCGATTGTGAATCTTTTTAGTATCAAAAATTTATATCCAATGATGTTTTAGCAGGGATTCTTCGCCTTTTCTTTTTCTTTTTTTTTTTTTTTTGTAGGATGCACACATTACTATAATATCCTGTGCGTAACCACCGTAGATATGTTGAAAATATAATATGAAGGATATCATATACAGAATGATTCAAAATTTATGCTCATTTTGAAGATTTTCTAATGCTTACCCCCCCCCATCCTTATCCTCTCCTGGAATTCAATTACATAACCACTCTAAATTTCTACAGGTTCGTAAACGTTTCCAGACAGTATTCAAAATCTATTACTTAATTTTACCGTTTCGACAAAAGAAATAAGACAATAATATTGTTGTGCCCTGAAGCTTCTAATTCTGTACTATTTCTTTGCAATCTAAAACAGCTGTTCTACTGTCTGCTGAAATGATTTGAAATTTTAGAAATACTATGCTATATTTTCACCACATAAAATTGTTTATATGCATACCACACAAAAGAAAGTTCAGTAGTATTATTTTAGTTTCTTTTTCTTAAAATAATCTAAATATTTTTACTTCTACTTATGCTTCTGTTGCTATTTCTGAAGTAATCTATGTCTTAGAAATACTTCTAGTAATCTTCTTAGCTGGAGGAAAAGGCTTAGATTACTCTCAGTGCTATTGAGGAAGAAAATTGAGAACACTTAGCTAGAAGGGACACTAAAGTGCCTCAAGCTATAGTGCGAGATACATCAAGAATGTCGTGTTTCATTTTCAATTAGTAGACATCCTAACATAGAAAAAAATACAGCCATTTCTTTTAGGCTGATACAGTATTTATGCTGAAATAAGTTCTTAATTTATAATGATCAGTTTCATTTTTATTATCGAAAAAGTATAAATTATTTCATATAATTATCTTGAAAAAGAGGACTTGAATTATTCTAAAAGAAAAGGAGCATATGCTTCACATAATCTTATTTTTTGGGGAAGGCAGGAAGGTTATATTGAAGACTTATTCAATTTCCGGATATTTCAGAGAATTTATTTTATAAATCGTTCGCAAGACAACTGCTATGAACGTAAACCACTTGGGGAAACATGTCCATTCATTTTAGTGTAAATAGTAGCAAAGGTTTAGCTACTTCAACAATGCCACATATCTAAACTAGAAGAAAATGTCATTATATCTGCTGATGTTAGAACTCTTACATAAATAATTTTTCTGGCATGAATTCTCTATCAGCTATAGTGTAATCAATCTACAGATTTTTGCCCTCTTGTATTCTACCATCTTATGTGCAGTGATTTCTTCTTTGTACTACAAGAAAAAAATCAGATAACACAAGAAAAATATGGAGTATTTTCTTTTTCATTGGGTGAATTTACAATGGTCTCTCTTTGTGTTTTGAAAAGAAAGTACAAATGATTTTTTTTCTTACTATTTTTGCCATTGTAACATCTGATACAATTATAAGAGTGACATTTTACCGTTTTCTCCCACACGAGAAAAAGAAATATGACAATAATATTGTTGATTCTGTAGAACTTTTGTAGTGGAAATTTTTAATATAAAACTTTGTAATTTAAATATATATATATATATATAAGCAAAAGTATTGCTTATTATACAATTGAAGCATAATGTCTGAACTAGCAGAAAATATATACATATCAATTTAAATTGTAACCGTTAATTTTATTTTGTAATGATACAGGGAAAACTAAGAAGGTGAAAGTGCAAAGAACATACGATGTAAAGAAGAAAAAAAATTTGTGATATGATTAAAGAATTTCATTATTCTCTATAAAGCAAAGTCGCTCAACCATGTCCTTCAGGAAATCTGTGAAGTATTCTTCGAATCATGATTTTGAACAAAAATATAACATAATCTCGAACGTCGGCAGCTGGTTTTTTAAATAATATTTCAAATAATTATCATGAATTAATTTCTTCGAGAACAAAGAAAATGTTTTGTGGAGTAAGCGATTTGAAAAAATTAGCACAAAAAAAAAATTAAAAATTAAATTGGTACTCGAAGGTAACGCAATATTTAAGTGAAGAAATTATGCAAGGATCTTTATTTTGTCCAGCCATTAAAATTGTATTGTACAATAAAAAGAGAAAATAAAAATAATTTCTATATTTTTAGTTTATCCAATATAACTAAAATTCAGTTACCCAGCATAGAACAAGCAACTGCATTTCTTGTTATAGGTAACTGAGTCACAGCTATGAGCCTGAGATAATCTAATTAAGTGCTCTCTTCAGCATAAGGGATTATCACACCTTCTAATGGACATGCTGGCCGAATTGCGCTTCTTATCCATGTTCTTTCAACAGATAGCATGCATCGTATCCAGATTTAGCTGGACGTCTATAGACATCCTGGCCGGTTGGGAGGTTAAAGAACAAGGTTTAAAGCTTGTTTACAACAAGCGACTTTCATCTCACTAGTATGTTGCTTACCGCATCAGGCAGTAGTGCGCCTGCATGAAGATTGTACTTCTGATGAGGAAGTTGAATTAGTGAGTGAGAGAGAATAATAAAACAGCTCTGGCATTGACGATGTTCTAAAAACTTGAAGTTTAGAGGACAAATAGAGCTTAAAGAAATTTTTAAGCCAAAAAAGCAGAAAAGAGCATTATAAGGGAAACAAACAGTTATGCTAAAATTAACAGATGAATTTCTTTTATATGAAGCTAAGTTGTGGCATAGATAAAAGTGATATATAGTTTCTCCAAAGTAATGGACAGTTCATTGTGATACATTATGCAGGAAACATATTCTAGTTAAGTGCTGTAAACACCTGAAAGAGATGACATTGTGTTTAAGAATAAAGAAGAAATTTCCAAAAGGAAAAAGGGAACTTAAAATTATCTTTATATTTCAAGGAAATAGGAAAGGAAAAATACCTTCACCCTTAAGAAAAGTTGTGCACAAGTTATTTTTTTGTTTAAGAAGAAAAACAGCTATGAGGTAAGTAATTGTATTTTAATGGCATTATTGGAGCACAAGAAACTGTACTTTAAAACTTTGAAGTTAACTGCTTTAGTTTGGGTATTCTCATCAAAACCAGTGATCTTGAAGAGAAAACAAGACATTTTGCATAATGATTATGTTCTTTAACTCTGTTAAGTTTGGGGACCTTTTTCTCTTCAGAAGATAAGTTTATTTATAATGCAAATTTGTATATAGCACTTGTGAAACTATAAAGCAATACTAATATACTAATACATACAACTAGTAAAATAGTGTATTACCATATTATTAAAATACTTTGGATCAGTGATAGCTGTAAAGTTTTTGCACTTGGTTACAAATTATACTTGACAAGAAATTATATTCTTGTTTAAATCCTAAACCCAAGCATAAGCAAAGTGCTGACACAATTAGCATGAAATGAACAGCCTCTATATATATTTCAAGCCTCTGTTGTAACTCAGTAGGTATAGACGAAGCCCTTTGGTTGGAAAGACCTAGGTTCAATTCCTGTCAGTGACATGAGGAACCTTTACCTGGGGGGTGCACCCAGAAACTCGGGTTTTTCATCCCCCAGAACTGGCAAACCGGTCCCGTTTTAAATACTTATGACTATATTTACCACCTTTCATCATATCTCCTTAGTAATTAGCTGCAACTGCTTTAGTTTGGGGCTGTCGCCGCTAGAGGGATTCGTAGTGTGTAGTGTTCGTGAAAGCTCCGGATAAGATAAGTATTATTTTCAGTTATCGTTGATAAATTTATTTAATATTGCGTAGTTTTGTTTGCCTTGCATCTCTTAGTGCATCTTTTTGTGTGTTTTTGGTGTGTTATAATTTATAATTTGATAAAATACGTTGCAAGTAAGTATCGCTCCAGTACGAAGGAAAATGGCGGCTAGTAATGATGGTTCGCCATCTTTATCAAAGAACGGTAGTATAAAAGAGATGATTCAGTGTACTAGCTGCGAAATGTACGCTTTGCGAGTGCGGTCGGAGTGTGGTTAGATGATAATAAAGGAGTGAATGTGTGTAGAAAATGTAGGGAGAATGAGAAATTGAAGAGTATTTCGGATCGTGAGTGCGATATTTTTGTCAAACTTCAGAATGAAGAAAATAGGGATATGACAAGAAACGGCGAGGTTGTAGAGAATTGTGAGAGTGTGAATGTAGAAAGTGTGAATGATAGTATTAATGGTTTTACTGAGAATAAAAAAGATGAGATAGACACAATGAGTGAGATCACGTAGTTGAATGGTGCGATACAAACGGCAAAACAGCAGCTAGAGCGCATGAGCAAAAGTCGAGTGAATGAACCAGCCAATAATAAAAAGTATGACAGGAAAAATAGACGTATGAGTGTGAACATGAACAAAATGAAGGATAGAGTGCTGTATGGAGACTCGTTAGTACGAGGTGTGATAGTAGAGGATTTGACAAAATCGTACCAACCTGGTGCGACCATAAAAGATGTAACTGAGTCTATTAGAGAGCAAAAGGAAAGGGTGAAAGAAATGATTGTTGTGGCAGGTACGAATGATTTGAAAGGAGACAAAATGGAAATGATAAAAAACCTGAATGAATTGTTTGAGGTAGCAAAAGAAAAGAGTGAGAGAGTTAGAATGATTAGTCTTTTGCCACGGTATGACAGTGAAATGTTTAAAAGGAGGGCCATAATTGCGAATGACTTTATGCGTGGGTTATGTATGACGAGTGGTGTGGAATTTGTGGACGTGTGGAGTGAGTTCGATGGGCGAAAGAATCTATATAAGATGGATGGCTTGCATTTGAATGGTTACGGTGTAAGAAGACTTGAGAAAGTGTTGCTGAATGTTGTGGATGTGCAAATTCAGGGAAACTAGATTTATTAAGGGGGGGGGGAGTAGATATACAGTCCTTAGGGAGGCAGTTGAATGTAAGAATGAATATAATATGCCCGAGCAAATAAGAACAACAAATCAGAGTGGGATAGTTAATATAAGGCATCAAGGTAGGGTTGGGGCTAATGGGGGGTCTTAAATTCATGTACACTAATGCTAGGAGTATTAGGAACAAGAAGGAAGAGTTTTTGGCCATGGTTGGCACTTCCAGACCACAGGTTATTGGTATTAGTGAAACATGGCTGACTGTAGATGATATAGCTAGTGGGATTGAATGTGATGGGTATAGTGTGTTCAAGAATGACAGGGAGAATAAAATGGGGGGAGGAGTATTGTTGATGATAGCTGATGAGCTGCAGCCAACGAGAATAGAAGTTGAATTGCAGGATAGAGAAAAGAGCACATTTGAGGCCATTTGGTGTGAGATTGAGGCTAGCAGAACTAAATATACAATTGGGTGCTGCTATAGATCAGGTGATGGAAAAGATGGTGGTGACAGTATGCACAAGCAAATAGAAGAAATGAGTGGAAGGAGGGTGATTATTATGGGAGATTTCAACTATGGTCGCATTGATTGGAGTGAGGAGAGGACACATGGGAGGAAGGAATTGAATTTTATGAGGTTATTAAGGGATAACTATCTGCGACAACATGTAATGGAAAATACTAGGGATCAGAGAGTGCTTGACCTAGTAATTACATCTGAGGATTTGGCTGTAACAAATATGACCACATTGCCACCAATCGGTGAGAGTGATCATAGGGTCTTGACTTGGGAGGTGGCTAAAAGTGTAGAATTTTCAATTAAGACAGGATATGCCCGAGCAAATAAGAACAACAAATCAGAGTGGGATAGTTAATATAAGGATACATGTGGAATTATCGGGCTGGAAAGTATGACAAGCTTAGGAATGTGATTGGTTCAGTGCCATGGCATGTACAACTGCAAAGACTAGAAGTCGATAGTGCATGAGAGGTAGTTAAGAAGTGTTTGCATGAAGCAATGGCTGACTGTATACCTAGAGTCAGAATAATAAATCAACTAGGGATTAAATGGATGAATAACACCATTATGCTTGAGCTGCAAAAAAAGAAACAACTATGGAGGGAATTTAAGGAGAAAGGTGACCGGCAGGCACACTAACGGTATAAAGCACAGGCCAGAAGGGTAACGAGTGTGGTAAGAAAAGCAAAAAAGGATTACGAAAGAACATTGGCCATGCAGGCTAAAGAGAATCCTAAACAGTTTTTTTAGATATGTAGCAAGTAAAAGGAAAAATGTACATGGCAGAATGATTTTAAAGAATGCCAATGGTAGGGAGGTAACTGAATCAGTTGATATAGTTGAGTTACTGAGTGAGCACTTTGCAAGAATATATCATCCAGGTGGTGACATTGCAGAAACGAATGTACCAGTAGATTATACGGGAATTGTGGTTAATGAAGTGGAGGTGAGTAGTCTATTGCATAACCTCAATGTCAATACATCTGTGGGATTGGATGGTATACCAGCTCGTGTTGTACGAGAAGCAGCTAAAGAACTGTCAGTACCCTTGACCATTTTGTTTAATTTGAGTCTCGGGTCTGGGTTAGTCCCGAGGGGGTGGAAAGAGGGGAAAATAGTTCCACTGCATAAAGGTGGTTCCAGGACTGCTGTTGTAAATTACCGACCAATTAGCATATCAGGAATCATTGTCAAGGTCTTAGAGAAATTAGTCAAGAAAAGAATACAGGATTGGATAGATGAAAATGGGATATTGTATGGGGGACAACATGGTTTTGTGAAGGGTAGATCATGCCTCAGTAACTTGCTCACGTTTTATAACACATTGACGGCTGAACTGGATAGGGGTAATGGGTTTACAGTAATACTACTGAACCTTGCCAAGGCTTTTGATAGGATACCACATAGAACCCTAATCAGTAAACTGGAGCAGATGAGGATAGATATAGGGTTGGTGAGATGGATAGGAGGGTGGTTGAAGGAGAGATACCAGAGAGTGGTTTATTCAGGAGTGGAGTCTAAAAGACGGCTTGTGACTAGTGGAGTGCCACAGGGCTCTGTTCTTGGACCACTGCTTTTCAATTTGTTCATCAATGATATAGGAAAGGATTTGAGAGGAAGTGTTCACTTGTTTGCTGATGATGCAAAGTTGGGTAGAGCAATTATGAGTGCACAGGATGTCAAAATTTTACAGGATGATTTGGATAGTTTGGAGGACTGGGCTAGGAAAAATGGATGTCAATTTAATGTGCCAAAGTGTAAGGTTATACACTTTGGGATGAAAAGAATAGCAGCAGTATATCGCATTGGTGGAACCATACTCCAGGAGATTGATGAGGCCAGGGATTTGGGAGTGTTGGTGGATAGGGAATTGAAGTTTAGGGGGCACATTGCAAAAGTGACTAAAACAGCTCACCAAATCACTTGGCTTCTGAAAAATACTTTAACATGCAGAGACAAACAAGTTGTTGTTCCTCTGTATCGAGCCTTGATAAGACCCCATCTGGACTACTGTGCCCAGTTATGGGCACCAGGGTTTCTTCGTGATGGGAAGGAAGTGGAGAGGATCCAGAGACGAGTGACCAAGATGATAGCAGGTCTGTGGAATGAACCTTATGAGAATAGGTTGAGGATTTGTGGGTTGCAGAAATTGGTCGATAGGCAAAGGAGGGGTGATATGATTGAGACATTCAAATTACTGAAGGGTTTCTATAAGATTGATCCAGAAGATATTTTTGAAAATATGACTGGTGGTGGGAGGACTAGGGGCCATGAATGGAAGCTGGGCAAGAGCGTGGTTGATAAGGGTGTTAGAGCTAGGTTTTTTACTTGGAGAGTAGTGAATGAGTTGAATAAGCTTCCAGAGTCTGTTGTGGGTGCAAGGCAAGGTATGATAGATACTGTGTGAATGTTGAATAGTTGTTGTTGACATGATGTTAGGGCCTTCCTCGATGAGTCTGTTGACTCCTTGGAGTTGCCCCAAACAATAATAATAATAATAACTCTCTCAAAGGGAAAATGCCACAAGATTAGGATAAGGAAGATACTTCATGCACAAACTTGCATATGCTTGGATTTATGATTAAAACAAGAATATAATTTCTTGTCAAGTATAATATGCTTTGTACCCAAACTAAAACACACTTTCTACAATAAAGTACATCATAGAAGTTGGACACAGAAATCAGGAAGGTTATCCCAACTGGTGTTCCATTGTAGTGGTAAAAGATAAGAAACTGAGAGCTGGATAAAGACTGAGCCAAAGAAAATGAAATATAGTGAAAACTCTGTGGCTTAAATAATGTATTTTGACTATCATAATATTGGATATCATGTAAAGATTAGCATCAGAAACCAATGGCTATGATCATAACACTCCCACTAAAATTATTCTGTTGATCCTACAAGTTCATTATAGCAGGAGTCGACTGTATACATAGTGTGTTGAATTTGTTGCATACAGTTATTCTTACATTATACTAATGGCTTCAAGCCTGGAAGATGCTTTTGGTAGTTTGTTATAAGGAGGTGATTTCACTATAGCAGTATTTGTTATGGTGAGAGCAGACTGTACATGTATTAGTTTCCATAATTTAAGGTACTGTATTTTTTAACAGAACACTTACTTCCCCCAATTCTATCAAACTGATTACTGCCATCAAATCCTGCCAGATAACCTAAAAAAAAATTTTAAAAAAGTATATCTTAGTATTCCAAGCATTATGTTTACATTAAAATAAACTTTTGTAAACAGTAACCACAAAAATGTGAAATTTAAATAATTAATTCTTCAAATTCAGAAAATTGTGATTCCTATATTTGATATTAAACCAAGAAAGCAAAGCTATTTTTTGTAATGGAGTGCCATTTTTTTTATTGATTTATCCAACTAAGTTACAGAAATATTAATCTGACATATACCTGTGTGTGTGCATTTTTTGAAGGAAAGGATGATAATAGTACTTGGGCAATGATTGATCAAGCTGAGATGACATGTGATTAAGAGGTGTTGAAGATGAAGAACTGATAATTTGAGCATACAGATACTTATCAGATAGTCAGAAAAATTGAATAAACCAATAATGAAAACTTAATTAACAAACTAAGAATTTAAAAGAGCTGAAAATAAAGAACAAAGGAATATAAAACCTGCTATATACAAACACAGCAAGCCAGCAACATGAATGTGCTGGCTGTTTCATTTTATAATGTCATCAGATGTAGAACAGAGATAACTACTTCTGAGGTTGACACATGGTTTAATGAAACAACACATTAAGAGGAGTTAGGTTGTGTTGATAGTATCAGATAGTTTGATTGGTTCGAGAGCGAGAGAGCATTTGGTTCATTTGAGAGTCATGGAGAACAATTTATTTAATTGCCACAAGGGAAAGAGAGAGTACATATGGTCTTTTTGTGTTTATAGCATATTGGGTAGTTCTTATAACTAGTGATTCAAAGCAATGTAATATGGTTACAAATAAATACAAAATTAATGACAGAAAATCTCACGTAAAAAGATTTTTTTAATAGTATAATTTTCGCCTGTGTATCATAGGCAAGCACCACCTAAGTAGCTAGTGTAAGATAACTAAAAAGGTCAATAAAATTTCCTAATAAAAAAAAAAAAAAAAAAAGGTTTACGTCTATCTCCTACCTATAAAAGGGATAGACGTAAACCATCAGATCTGTTTAAGTTAGGAGAGTGGAGTAAAGTTTTACATGTTTCTTTATAAAGCCGTTCTATGAGGAACCGACTTTTGTGAAGGACTCGTCTTTTTCCAATGAACTCTATTGTCTGGTTAAGATGGTTTAAGTTTTAATTTCAGGTTTAAGGTACTGAATATAACACTGGTGTTCTTCTAGTCGAATAGAGGCAGATCTTCCTGTTTGTCTGAAATAAGATAATCCACAAAAGCAAGGAATCTGGTAGACACCTGAATAATTAAGATGTGGAAGCTTGTCCTTCGTAGAAGTGAGAAAGGTGGAGATTTTTCTGACCAGTCGAAAGGCAACAAAAATATTCAGTGGTTTTAAAACTTTTGCTATATGTTCACTAATGCCATGTACATAAGAGATAGGAATGCGTGTTATTTCTTCTGTATTTGAAGAGGAAGACATATTAAAACTACTCAAAGCTCTTTTGATGAAGGAATTCTTGTATCCATTAGATAGAAAGGAAGTAATATATTGCAGTTCTTTCTGTAAGAGATCGTCTGAAGAACAAAAGGAGCTGGCCCGATGAACCAGTGTTTTAATAGTTCTTGCCTTTTGACTGGGATGGGATGATGAGATTCAGTATGGATATAATGGCCAGTATGAGTCTTCTTTCTATAAACTGAGAAATGTAGGTTACCATCTGGTTGGCGAAGAATTAGAAGATCTAAAAAGGCTAACTGCTTATTTGATTCTATTTCAAGGGTAAACTGGATTCTTGGATGAACTGCATTTAACTTAGTGAGAAACTGTTGAAGTTCATCAGAAGAGCCATTCCAAATAGCAAAAATGTCATCGACATATCTGAACCAATGAGTAGGTCTGGGAGAAATGTTGTCAAAGATATGTTTTTAAAAATGTTCCATAAAGAAGATGGAGATAGCAGGAGAAAAAGGATTGCCCATTGCTGTTCCTTCAATTTGTTGATATAACTTATTTTTAAAGGAAAAATAGCCAGAATGTATTACAAAAGCAAATATTTTTACAATGTGTGAAGGAAATTCCTGTTGCAGTAATTCAATACTTTCAGATAAAGGAACAACATCTAAACTAATCATGATATCAGAAACGTCCAAATGAAGATCTGAAATTTTATTTTTGAAATCTAAAGTATTTTTTATATAAGTATCAGTTCTTCTAGTTGAGGAAGTGAGTAAATTTGATAAAAATTTTGAAATTTTGTAAGTGGGACAACCTATACAATCTACAACTGGCCTCAATAGAATGCCTGGTTTATGAACTTTCGGAAGACCATACAATCTAGGTGGACGACCGAAGAAGGTTCTAAGTTTTTTCTTTTGATCTTCACTCCAAGTCGATACATTATCTATAAGAGAATTAAGTCCATTCAATTGACTCCCAGTGTTGTTTCTTTATTTACAAATGTTCCTTTATCTGAACGTATTGAATTACTGCAACAGGAATTTCCTTCAGGCATTGTAAAATTATTTGATTTTGTAATACATTCTGGCTATTTTTCCTTTAAAAATAAGTTGTATCAACAAATTGAAGGAACAACAATGGGCAATCCTCTTTCTCCTGCTATCTCCAACTTCTTTATGGAACATTTTGAAAAACGTATCTTTGACAACATTTCACCCAGACATACTCATTGGTTCAGATATATGGATGACATTTTTGCTATTTGGAATGGCTTTTCTGATGAACTTCAACAGTTTCTCACTATGTTAAATGCACTTCATCCAAGAATCCAGTTTACCCTTGAAATAGAATCAAATAAGCAGTTAGCCTTTTTAGATCTAATTCTTCGCCAACCAGATGGTAACCTACATTTCTCAGTTTAGAGAAAGAAGACTCATATTGGCCATTATATCCATACTGAATCTCATCATCCCATCCCAGTCAAAAGGCAGGAACTATTAAAACACTGGTTCATTGGGCCAACTCCTTTTGTTCTTCAGACGATCTCTTACAGAAAGAACTGCAATATTTTACTTCTTCCTTTCTATCTAATGGATACAAGAATTCCTTCATCAAAAGAGCTTTGAGTAGTTTTAATATGTCTTCCTCTTCAAATACAGAAGAAATAACACGCATTCCTATCCCTTATGTACATGGCATTAGCAAACGTATAAGCAAAAGTTTTAAAACCACTGAATATTTTTGTTGCCTTTTGACAAGTCAGAAAAATCTCCACCTTTCTCACTTCTATGAAGGACAAGCTTCCACATCTTAATTATCCAGGTGTGTACCAGATTCCTTGCTCTTATGGATTATCTTATTTCAGACAAACAGGAAGATCTGCCTCTATTCGACTAGAAGAATACCAGTCATATATTTGGTACCTTAAACCTGAACAGTCTGGACTTGCAGAATATGCCATCTTAATCAGACATAGAGTTCATTGGAAAAAGACAAAAGTCCTTCACAAAAGTCAGTTCCCCATAAAACGGCTTTATAAAGAAACATGTAAAACTTTACTCCACTCTCCTACCTTAAACAGATCTGATGGCTTATGTCTATCCCCTTTATGGGAGATAGTACTTTACAAATCAGCTAATCTTTCCTAACTTTTTATTCTATAGATAGTTTTTTTTTTTTTTTATTAGGAAATTTTATTGACCTTTTTAGTTATCTTACATGATTACTTAGGTGGCGCTTTTTGGAATTGTCAGTTATTGTTTAATTTGAGCTTAGCATGTAATGAAGATGCCTGCTGTGACACACAGGCAAAAATTATACTATTAAAAAAATATTTTTACGTGAGATTTTCCTTCATTAATTTTGTATTTATATGTCTACTCACGGTATTCCCATACTAAGAGTTATTGTAATATGATTACATTTTTTTGGATTGCATATAAAGATATCTCAGTGGTGGGATTTTTATTGTTGCAAGTATGTTTTTTTTTTTTCATAGCAGTGAAAAGTAAGTAGTCTGTTTGATAATGTTCAATTAGATGTGACTTTATAGAATGAATGTTAGATCTGGGCATCCAATATAACAGGTATTACATTCAGACTGGTAGTTCAACTTATCAACAACATTATGCCATAATAACACACTGGTCTGGACTATTTGTTGTTCTGTGTTTTAGTAAGTAGTGTAGTCTGTTGCTGGTAGCGAAGGCAGTTCTGTAATTTAAGTATCTGAAGATACATTTGATAGCTTTATAAATGGTATGAACATATGGGATTTTGATATGTTTCTTTGTGAAGAAGTTATATGATTGTGGGCTGAATGAAGAGCGTAATTTATAGTTGTTGGAGGTACGGCAAAGAATGGAAAATCTCTTTTAGATGTGCGATTAATTGGTTTAAATAAAAACAATAATCTCGGTAAAATTTCTTTAAATACAATGACCGCTTTTATGAACAAATTTTCAGTCTTCTCATGGGCCAAAACATTAGCAGTCTACTCAGTGAACTTTTTCTTGCATTCACTCTTCTACCCACTGGCATCTCTTACTACAGTAGACATGTGGATAATATATTGTCTATCAGGAATGCAAATGCCATACAACATCCATTTCCTTCTTTAAATTCATTTAGTCTCAGATTAAAATTCTCCATTGAATAAGAAAATAAATCCATAAACTTCTTATACCCAACTCTTATTAGATCCAATCCCCCAGTACAAAGTATACCACCAACCCACTAACATCAGAAATTATTTACATTTCATCTATCTTCCTTATTATATAAAAAAATCTGTTGTATTGGCACAATTCATTAAGTACAAATACTCATACTCTATCACTGATTTAAACCAAGAAATTACTCATCTGAAAGAGATCTTCAATTCTTGAAAGTATCCTCAACAACTAATAGATCATGCTATTCAAAGAATCCAAAATCACATACCATATTCTCAAAAAATGCATCAAAATCCCATATAGTCTTAACATTGCCATACATCCATAAAGTCACAAAACATGTCTTCAAATATTCATATTACAAAACTGTCTTCACTACCAGCAACAAACTACAAAATTTACTAAACACAGAACCACAATAGCTCAGACAAAACATGTCATTATGGCATAATGCTGTTTATAAGTTTGACTGGCAGTCAGGATGCAATACCTGTTATATTAGATCTTCGATATGTTCTATAAAATTATGCCTAATTGAACATTAGTGAGATTACAATATTCTCATTCCAGACTAGTTACTTTGTGCTGTCTGTTCTATCACTGAGATATCCTTACATGAAATACAGTCCAAACGCACTCCTGAAATCAGAAGGTCACCATTATCATTTTCCGAGAAAACAAAACCAAATTATGTTACTCTGAATCACTAAATTATAAGAACCACTTAATATGCTATAAACACAAAAAGATGCTATGTACTCCTCCCTTGGGCAATTAAATAAAATAAATTACTCCCTAACTCTCAAACCAACCAAATGCTCCACTCTT
This sequence comes from Typopeltis vanoorti, assembly GCF_054136105.1. Classification (NCBI taxonomy): domain Eukaryota; kingdom Metazoa; phylum Arthropoda; class Arachnida; order Uropygi; family Thelyphonidae; genus Typopeltis; species Typopeltis vanoorti. Next base: position 71,469,743 of record NC_143556.1, on the reverse strand, counting down.
GAACCAGTCAAACTCCCCAATACTCTCAACCCAATCTAATTCTTCTTAATACATCATTTCGTTAAACTACACAGAAAAATCAGTTATCTCTGTTCTATATCTGATAATGTTTTAAAACGAAATGGCCAGCAACACCATCATGTTGCTGACTTGCTGTGTATATAACAGGTTTTATACTCCTTTTGTTTTTTTAACCGGAACCGCAAACATCTATTCCCTCCTCCACAATCAAGCAGAAACATTCTTCAGCAAGGCACACTCTCATCCCAACCCACTCATCAGACAAGCTTCCAGTTATAGCGAACACGACTATCACAAACATAAAAGACCCAAGGTAATCCTGCTCTCAGCAGAACAGAGTTAACTCCATAGTCCACAAAGTGCGAGCATAAGGCAATAAGCACTCATCAGACAAGCTTCCAGTTATAGCAAACGCGACTATCAGAAACATAAAAGACCCAAGGCAATCCTACTCTCAGCAGAACAGAGTTAACCCCATAGTCCACAAAGTGCAAGCATAAGGCTCACAACCCCCCCCCCCCCCAATCAAGCTTCTCGACACAGACAACGGGAAAAACAAAAAGCATTTTATGCTTCACCCATCAAGCCAGTAATGTTGTTTTATTTTCAGCTTTTTTAAAAAAAATCTTAGGTTAGTTAATATTTTTCATTACTGGTTTATTCTTGTTTTCTGGCTATCTGATTAGTATCTCTATGCTCAAATTATCAGTTCTTCATCTTCAACACCTCCTAATTACATACCATCTCAGCTTTATCAAGTCCAGGCCCACATACTAAATCATCCTTACCTTTAAAAAATTCATACAGATATGTCAAATTAATAATCCTATTTAATACAATCCCCATTTATTTAGCATCTCTGTAATCTAGTTGTATAAATAAAAAAAAAGTGCTGCATTACCAAAAATAGCTTTGCTTCCTTTTTTTAACATTAAAATCATTATAAAGTAATTAATATTATAACCTGTCATATGACAGACAAAAAAAAAAAAGCAGAAGAAAACATTTCTTTGTGATGTGCAAACTCAAGCAATACAGCATGAGTACATATTATTGAGTTTGTTGTCTGCGTGGTTAGCCTAGTGGCTATGCACTTCACAACCATATGCCTGGGGAAGGAGTGTCCTAGGTTCGATTCCCGTCAATGACGCGAGGAGCTTATGGGTCTTCCTCAGCCATAGCCAAGTTAGCCGGTCTTGGGCGTGGACAGCAGGGTTTTTTTCCACCAGTTTATCTGGGGGTTTTCATCCCACAAGCAGGCAAACCGGTCCAGTGAACACACACGGATTGCAGACAGGAATACTGACCTAGCCATAGATCTGATTCGTCAGCTATGCCAGTTCCAGAGCCCGGATAAAATTTGGGGGGACTGAGATGGTGCCGTACCTCCCCGCAAAGGGGACTCTCGGCTGTGTATCATCATACAATTATTATTATTATTATTATTATTATTATTATTGAGTTTGTTTTATTTTTCCTCCATTTCCTCAGTTGATATTATCATTTAATTCTATGTATGATCTTATCTAATTAAAACATACTTTTTTTTTTTATAAAATTTGTTTATATATAGTGATGGTTATTTAAATTTTATAAGTATTTTTATTTCCTTCTGTGTGGTGCATTTTTGCATATTTATGACAATGCCAAATGCAGATATAATTAGGGAACTGTTGTCACTTCTATATAAAAGGCATATAAAAATTGATATTTTTTTAATTGATACTCATTTTATAAAATGGGTGCGAGATTACTGAATAATATCATGCCATTATATATAGTCTATTACTATGAAAACAGCAATTTTAAGCTGATGATATAATGCTGAAGGAAGTGATGGGAGCATTATAAAACAAAAGATAAAAAAAAATTAATATTATGGAACCTGAATTTTAATTAATGAAATTAATTTTAATGAAATGGAGCATCTATGCTAATAGATGCTCCATTTCACATAATTTTAAAGGCATTATCCTGAAAAACTATGAAAACTTAAATGAAAATTATGTGAAATGGAGCATCTATTAGCATAGTCATTTTCACAAACTAGCATGTGTGCAAATATTATCTGTTGGCTGTTAGGCTTTTCAAAACTGACTTGTTTTAAAATTAATGCTGAAGTAACTAAAGCTAATAGGTATATCAGTCAACTGCATGTACTCGTAGCCAGTTTTTTCTGAAAAACTGTAATATTTCACAGTGGAAATGGCCATAAAATATTCCCAAGATCTTTGTTTGAAAGAGCTGGATAAGCCCATGAAAGAATATATGCTGATCTTCTGACTGCTCTACAGTAGCCTCCACTGTATCAATTTGCTAGACTAGTTCGCAGAGTGGGTAGCATCATCACTCTCCAATTAAAAGGTAGCTTACTGCTGTGTAGTGGATATTTTTGAATACCTTTAAGTGTAAATAATTTTCATTGTTCATTGCCTATTTCACCACTCCTTGGTGGCCTGAAATGTTTTTTAAAGTTTCTTATTTAAGTTACTAAAGCAGGGGAACAAGGTTATCTAACTTTATCCTATCTAAAGTAATAAAAATTATGCAAGAAAAAATTACACATACACACAGCTCAATGGATTTTTTTTATGCAACTGCTGCATGTGAATTTTTTTTGTAAACATATAGTACCTTAATAACATGCATGGGATAAGGTTTTTATTTTCAATTTTTTTATTAATTTTATATTTTTTATATTTTTATTTATTTTGTTACATATTCCAGAAAACTCTTCTCTAGAGACCAAACATGGAACTTTTTCAAGCCTCTTCAGGTCTCCAATTAGCAGGATGGTGGTGGTGGTGGATTCACACTAGGATATGAAGAAATTAGATGTTTAAATTTCAGATGCTTTAGTTCTTCCTGTTACTTAACATTAAATAAATATTTGTTCCAACATGATTACTCATGCAACCAAATCAATAATCATGTTGGAGCCACGGTTTATTGAATGTTAAGCAACACAGTGTTCAAGTGTTTATTTTTATTTTATTTATTTTCTTAATATCAGACCCACTCATAGAAAGATTAAAACCTATAACATAACAGTATTGCATGTGGGCAAGAGGTTAAGAAAAAAAGAAAGAATAAGATTTCCTTGAACAGCTAAATGAAGAATGAAGATAAGGGAAGCTGTTCCAAAGAAGAGTGGTAGATGGAATGAAAGAGAAAGAAGAGAAGTTAGTTTGGAAAGTCTGAACTGAATAGTAAATAGATGCTGACTGGTAGGTATTTGCATTCTTACCATCTTGGAAAGATGAGAAATGATGGTGGTCAGTTCAGCAGAACACTACCCATAAAAATACCTATAGAATAGACATTAGAACATTTATGAGAGACTGACTGGAGTGAATTTGTGAATGGGAAAGAGGTCATCAATTAATTGGAATGCCCTCCTCTATGTGGTATAAAGCATCCTTAGATTTTAAGAGTGTCATGCTAAATGTATGAGTAGAATATATTCCAATAATTGGCATATTTGTAATTTATACAGCATGTCAATGTCAGCAATTGTACAGTTCAGAAGTAGTGTCTTGAGAGGAAAAGTACCTAGTTTTTTGGAGGCTGAAGTAGCTATGCCTGAGATGCACCAGAAAATGCCAGAGGCGAAGGTCAGCCTAAGAGAAGAGAAATGTAATCATATAATCATTATTAAAAGTAAGGAAAAGTGAGATCTTTCTTGCAAGAAATAAGACAGGACTATGTTGTGATAGTACCGATGTTCACTACATGATTCTTATAAAACTGAAAAATAACAAAGAAATCAGAATTTATGGCAGTAATTATGAAAGATCTTGAACCTTCAAATGATCATACACTACAAGGTTCACAAATGAAGAAGAGGGATAAGTGCACCAACATCTGCAATGCTATGGATGAGATTTGAGATCAGTGAGAGGTAATTTTTGTACATGAAGAAAGTGGATGAAAGTACAAATCCCAGAATTTGTCAGGAAAATGAGAAGAGGAAGCCATCCTGTGATATAATGAGCAACCGTAGATGAATCTGGCAACTCAATAGAAAATAATAAAAGTCAGACCATAAGATGGTGGTAGTTCCCCCCCCTCCCATACACAAAACACAGCCCATAGCAAATAGAAGCAGTGTGTACATGTGTGCTGAGCAGCCTTCTGTGCCAGACCTGATCAAATGATCTGGAAATGTCAAAAGAAACCATGTCAATTCTCCAAACTTCTGATTTCTGAGGCATGCATCTAAAGGTGGGTAATGATGACTAGGAGACAAGCTGTGGACCAAGGATGGCAGAATTGATCATTAACTGATCATTAACTAGCTAGTAGGGCATCAGGTAGTAAAGAAGTTCATGCTCTAGGGTAGATACCAGTAGTTGAATAGGAAAGATTGAAAAAACAATGCAGGACAGACATTAAATCTGAACAGAAGTTTTTAGGATAACAAAAGATTACCATTAAGAGTGAATGATTGCTGGTATCCAAGCTAATCAAGAATTCTTCTGATTTCTTTCTGACAAAATACTAAAGGAGGTGCAGCGAGGTTCTCATACTTCTCGATAGTACTGAGAAGTATGAGAACATACTTCTCAGTACTATCACAACATAGTCCTCTCTTATTTCTTGCAAGAAAGATCTCCATCTCCGAAATTACTTCCCAGACAACATGGGAGATAATTTGCTGTGGTCATCCATACAGGAATTGGAATAGAAGAATAATGCAAGGACTGCCTTATTGGTGCTACCGCTGTTACATCACCTTAAGATAAGGTGATAGAATATCTGCTATGATGAGTGAGAGTAAGAGCACTCAAGGGCAGAAGTTGGATCTTCTGCCCAACAAAACATACAGAACATATTTTCCTCCTCATCATCAAACACCTGATATGTACCTTCAGCAAGTACAGGATATTATGATAGTACAACATGAAAAGGTTACATCATTATTAACTTTCTACTGACAATTTTCCTCCAAATTACTCTGTTATCTGTCAGGATTCCAATATTGTCAGATCTTATATTTCAGTCTTCTAAGGCATTTCTTACTATATTACTCACTTAGATCTTTATCTTCCTTTTGGACTTTGCCTGCTATCTTGGCAAAAATAATATGCATGTGCTGGGGATGCACCAACAATGTTCTATGTAAAGCATCTCTGCAGAATTTAATTTTTTTGAAATCATCTATACTCTTTTACAATTAGCTGAATTGTAAAAGAGTATAGATGATTTCAAAAGCATTTAATTCAATAAGCAGAAATAAATTGTTTGAAATTTTAGAAGAAAAAAATACTGAATAGTCCTCTGAATACAGCAGCAATAAAATTTGCAGCAACTTTTCAGCTGAAAACTTTTGAAATACCAGTTGAGGATGGTGTCATGCAGGGATGTCCACTTTCACCATTTTTGTTAAATGCCTAGAAGAACTAGTAAAAGAGTATTTCAGAAAACATGGGAATAACTGTAATGATCAAAATTTGCATTGTATAAAATATGGAGATGATATAGTATTATTTATAAATAATAAGTAAAACTTAAAGTATATGATTGAAAACCTACATAAAAACAGTAAAGACTATGCAATGCAGATAAATTTTAGCAAAACCAAAACACTGGAAATAGGCAGACGTGGAGAAGAAGAAGCTTAACTTAGAAGTAGAAGGAAATAAGCTGGAATAGGTTAAAAAATATATAATTACTTCAGCATATTGATCACACACGGGCTAAATTATGAAGAAACTATTAAACACATAAAAAATCTAAGGTAGTCTACTATGACCAAACTTACAAATATATGGAAAAATACATCTGTCCAAAAAACTTAAAATCAAAGTATATAGTTCAATGGTACTCCCCCCCCTCACAGTTTTCTTTATGTTACAGAGACTTGGATTATCAAACAGAAGGAAGAACAAAGACTGACACACTTTGAAAAACAAGTGTTTGAGGAAAATAAATATCATGAACTGAAATGAAAATCGAAATGAATGAATTCAAGAATAAGTATGATAGCTGGTGTGTGTAGTATGTGGCCTCCCTCGATGAGTCTCTGACTCTCCCTGAAGGTCTCTCTCAATAATAATAATAATAAAACCAATCAGCAGATCAAAGAAGAATTACTCTACCATATTTCAATAATAACAAGAATCAGAGAAAAACAGTTACACTAGTATGGATAGCATACAAAAAGTAGTCCTCAAATTCTCCAAAAAGGAAGAGTAGAAGGAAATGGATAGAAAACATCAAGAGTATTAGTTGTTTTCAACTCTTACAGAAATTTAAATAACTTAGCTGTGGATAGATTGGCCTGGAAAGCTATTGTTTATGATAGCCTCAGCCCACCTTAGGCAGATGAGAAAGAAGATAATGATGATGATACACAACTGATTTGTGGTAAATAATACATGAGAAACCTGTAATTGCAAATTATGTAATCTCTGTTGTAAAACTGCATCTACAAAAATACAGCTTCTCATTATTGCCATAGCAGGATTGGTGTTCATAATGAGGTCAAACTTCTCTTTTAGAAACTCCACAAGGGCTTGTGAATTAGCGTGAATCAATCCCAGAACATTTAGGCAATAAGAAACATAATAACCAAAAGAAAAACAAAATAGCAGTCCATGCTCTTAAGCATACTCGCAAATCGACAAAGCCATAATAATAGACATACAGGAAAATGAAACAATGCTTAGAATATCGGAAACAATTGCCATAAAATGTGACAAAAACTCAATAAATTCACAGCCCCTATACAATCTCTGAGAGTTCAAAGATACAAAATATAAAAATTAGGTAACGACTCTGACCGATAAAAAACAACATAGATACATTCAACACAAAAACACCAAGCCAACATGACACAGCCTCCACTTTTCCCACGAGCTCCAAAGATGACACACAGTCGAAACAGCTCACACCCCATTACTCCCACCTCTAATCTTGTTTCATCATATTCTATCCTTTTTTCCCCAAAAACCCAGGTTTCAAGTTCACATACCTTTGTCTTACCCACATCTCTCTATCTCCACATTTCCACCCCCCCCCTTCCTTTCTGTCATACTTCAGCAATAATATAAATGTTTATCACCATACACTGGATGCTGCTCAATAAGAAGACAACCAGGAACATCATAACTAATAATTAAGGAATTGACAGCGTACACTAGAAATATAAATTAAATAAACTTTAATATATACTTTCCGATATTTCGGCATACGTCACATTGCCATCTTCTTGGGAACTTATTACAAAGACAAGTGCACACAAGTACTACATAACAGCAAATGAGAACAGAAGCTAGGAAGTTAACGTTTTCCTAAAGTCCTGATGGTGCCCCCTGGCAGGCTATATTGGTAGTTCTTGGCCTTTGGGCTGAAGTTCTTCTGATAAATGTTTCCCAAATTTGGGGCAGTCTCATGCATCCAAATTTGTTGAGGTTTGGCATGTTCCTAAGGGCTGAGGCTGATTCCATGAATAGTCTTTCATATTTGAACTTGCTGCGGTGTATTACTGTGGCTTTCTTCCATCTTATTCTGTGGAGAGTATCCAGAGCGTGGTCTGCAAGCCCAGAGTGGCTGTACTTGTGAAATCTGATGTAATCCTTGTGTTCTGAGATTCTGATATTTGCTGTCCTGCCTGTTTGGCCAAAGTAGGACAGTTTACAGCTGCAAGGGACCTGGTATACACCAGGTAGGTCTAGGGGAAGTGGTTGGTCTTTAGTGGAGCAGATAAGGATGCCAATTTTCTATGTGGTCTGTAACAGGTGGTCAAGTCATGTTTTTTTAAGATTTTGTTGATTTTTTCCGAGGTGCCTTGGATGTAGGGAATGGTGATGGATCTAGAGAGATGTTTGGGAGATGGATCTCCCAAACCACATCGCCAACGATATCAGATTGGATGTGGCCTGTGTTCTCACAAAAGCAAAGCCTCCGAAATCCAACTTATCCATTAGTGAATACAAGTCACTACAAGAATTGAAAAGAAACAAAAAAATAGTGATCACCAAAGCGGATAAGGGAAACGCCACTGTGGTACTTAATCTTAAAGATTACACAGGTAAGCTCAAGGCTCTATTATTAGATCGTTCCACTTACCTCCCCATTGATTACAATCCCACCAACTCACAAATTAGAAAACTCCATAGGCTCCCTAAGAAGGTCACTTCTTGGCCTGTAGAGATTACCAACAGACTGAAACCCTATAACTCTAGACCCCCCCCACATATATGGGCTCCCAAAAATACATAAAGATAATGTGCCATTACGTCCCATAGTGGATGGCATTGATTCCCCCACTTACAAACTAGCCAAGCATTTAGCAAAAGCGCTCTCACACTATACTGGTAACACACCATCACACATAAAAAACTCAGCCCACTTCAAAGCCAGTATAGAAAACCTCACACTCCAACATAATGGTCAGTTTTGACATCTCCTCCTTATTCACGAATGCCCCCTCAAAGAAACCTTAGAGCTAATCCAAGCTAAATTTCCTCCCAATATCTCAGCCCTATTTCAGTTTACAATGAACTCAGGCTATTTCGTTTGGCAGGAAAAATTCTACAAACAAATAGAGGGGACAGCCATGGGTTCACCACTTTCCCCACCCTTGGCTAACTTCTTTATGGAGACTTTTGAAGAGAAAGCCTTAAACTCAGCCCCACAAAAACCTACCATATGGCTTCGCTACGTTGATGATGTGTTCGCTATTTGGTCACATGGCCCAGATTCACTCCTCTCCTTCCTAACACACTTAAACAACCAACATCCTAGAATCAAGTTCACCCTGGAAAAAGAGGCAAACAATAACCTCCCCTTCCTAGACACACTAGTCACCTGCCAACCCGATGGAACCTTGGTTTTCCTTGGTTTTCTCAGTTTATAGAAAACCCACCCATACAGGTAGATACATTCACCAACAATCCCATCACCCCCCCCCCACACACACACACACAACAATATGGAGTTATTAAGAGACTATTCAACAGGGCAAAAATAATCTGTTCTAATGAGCAATCCCTAACTACTGAACTAAATCACATTCATGACACTTTCTTAGCCAATGGCTACCCCCCCCACCAAAAGAATCCAAAAAATACTTAACCCAGTTATCCACAACCCACCACCCCCTCCCCTTCACAAAAAAGATTACTCTAGATCCATCACCATTCCCTACATCCGAGGCACCTCGTAAAAAATCAACAAAATCTTAAAAAAACATGACTTGACCACCTGTTACAGACCACATAGAAAATTGGCATCCCTTATCCGCTCCACTAAAGACCAACCACTTCCCCTAGACCTACCTGGTGTATACCAGGTCTCTTGCAGCTGTAAACTGTCCTACTTTGGCCAAACAGGCAGGACAGCAAATATCAGAATCTCAGAACACAAGGATTACATCCGATTTCACAAGTACAGCCACTCTGGGCTTGCAGACCACGCTCTGGATACTCTCCACAGAATAAGATGGAAGAAAGCCACAGTAATACACCGCAGCAAGTTCAAATATGAAAGACTATTCATGGAATCAGCCTCAGCCCTTAGGAACATGCCAAACCTCAACAAATTTGGATGCATGAGACTGCCCCAAATTTGGGAAACATTTATCAGAAGAACTTCAGCCCAAAGGCCAAGAACTACCAATATAGCCCGCCAGGGGGCACCATCAGGACTTTAGGAAAACGTTAACTTCCTAGCTTCTGTTCTCATTTGCTGTTATGTAGTACTTGTGTGCACTTGTCTTTGTAATAAGTTCCCAAGAAGATGGCAACGTGACGTTTGCCGAAATATCGGAAAGTATATATTAAAGTTTATTTAATTTATATTTCTAGTGTACACTGTCAATTCCTTAATTATTAGTTATCATGTATAACCAGCGTATAAGCCTCTCAACAAGAATAATCAGGAACATCCTACAAAGGTATGTCCAAAATTATTCCTTCCTTATATTCTCCATGTATCTATGTCTTTAATGCATTAGTAATACCCTAAAAATTGAGTAAAAACCCAATGACATCATAAAAGGGGGCACTCCTAAAGAAAAATGGGCTAAATAGCCATAAAAATTAATAGACATCTATATTTGCAGTGGTGAGATATGATTTGCCAAAAATCAAGAAAGTTTGTATTGGTATGCAACAGAATCAAAGGTTCATCCTTGAGATTTATGAATAGTTATGGTGCAAGCCAGAACACAATGGCCATATGGCATTAAATCGGAAGCCATCTGCAGTGTCTAAAACAGATATTTTATGAAGCTTCTGCCTTATACTTGCCCTATGCTTTTTCACTTGATGAATGTGTCTTGAGAAACTGAAGCCAGCTTGTCTTCTGACAAGTACTGAGATATTATAACAATTTACAGAATGATTACAAAAAAAAATAGTCATATCGTTAAGACGAAGTCAATCAGCTTCTTTAGTCACAAAACATGAGTTGATCAGTTCCTTTTCTGAATCTTCTAACTTCAAGCCATTACTGATTTTGGTTAACATAGTGGAGAAAACAATGTTAGATTGACAAGCTCACTTTGTTGAGCTTGTAGTAATCAAATTAAGCCACAGAGTGGAGCCAACAATACACTGTCTAATCTGTTTGTATATGGGAGCAGCTCATACTAGAGGAAGTTGAAGATCTCTTATTAAATACATATCCTTCCTACCATCATTATCAATTTCCTGATAGGTACCTTCAAGGGATGTTCAGGCTACTATGACAGCATTACATGATTAACTTTACATTATTATTAATCTCCTATCCACAATTTTCCTCCAAATTAGTCTATTACTTGTCAGCACTCCAATATTGTCATATCTAACGTTTCGTGTTTCTAAGGCACTTCTGACTGAATCAATTCACCTAGACCTTGGTCTTCCTTTGGGTCATTTTCCTGCCATTTTGGCATCAAACACATGTTTTTCTAACCTTTCCTTACCCATTGTATTTAAGTGGCCATACCATCTTATATTTGCTCTGCTTACACATTATTGATTGCTAACAAAGTCAAGTTCCTTTCTAATATCTTCATTTTGAATATATGATCTGCCAGTGATGCCATCTGTTGACTCACCTAATATTTCTCAGAAGTTTGATATCTCCTTTTCTAATATCAAGTTTAATTCCATTTTCTTCTATAATGTGATTCATACAAGTGATGAATAAGATAATGATGGTAGGAAGGATATATATTTAACAAGAGATCTTCAACTTCTCCTAGTATGAGCTGCTCCTATCTACAAACAGATTAGACAGTGTATTGTTGGCCCCACTCTGTGGCATAACTTGATTACTATAAGCTCAACAAAGTGATGTGTCAATCTAACATTGTTTTCTCCACTATGTTAACAAAAATCAGTAATGGCTTGAAGTTAGAAGATTCAGAAAAGGAATTGATTTTACTGCTGACTTTACATCAAACCTTCTTCATCTTGTTGTTAATAGGTCAGGAAATGTGGAGAGCACAGATTATGAAATGTTTAGACAAATTAGTTGAGCAAGTAAAAGGAAGATGATCCTAATGGGAAATTTTAATTATAGGAACATGGATTGGAAAGAAGAGTAGTGTATGGTAACAAGGATTTGCTGAGTTTCAGTGGAAAACCATCTAAAGCAGCATGTGATGGAAGCAACACGAGGTTTATCAGTGTTACATTTGGTGATATGCTCATGAGATGTGGTTGTGAATGAAGTATCAACACTGTCACCTGTTGGTGAAAGTGATCATGATGTATTGGTTTTTCCCACGACTTTTGTTTAGCTAGTTTTACACAGTGCTTTGCTTTCTTAGACATCTGTCTCTATTCTCTCAGGTACACTGACTTGCATGCTGTCTTACTTGCTGGAACTTTCAATATGCTTTCTTCTTCTTTCCTCAACTGCTCTATTATTTCCTGAGTCCACTATGGAGTACTGATTTTTCCATCCCTGCAGACAACCCTATCATATGTCTCTTTGGCTGAATCAATGTTTTCTTAAGGGTTTGCAAATGAATCTCAAAGGCTGGTTTTTGTTTTCAAACTCTTTCATTTTCTCTAATAATATTTGTGTGCGTGAGTCTAGCGTACCTTACTGAAAGCCACTTAACTTTGGTTTTTTTAAAAAAGTTTCTTACACACCTTCTCAAACCTAAATGGTGAATTCTTCTTATTTCAATTGTATCCTGAAACAAAATGAAAATATCACTATCCACAATTACATAGTCGTTGAGATGTTTCATATTTCTTAGGTCTTTTCTGCATGTGAATTAGTGCACATCTTTATGTTGGAACATGGTGGTGGTCCATGTTCTGACTAGCAATTCATTTGTAATATAATATAAACATCACACACAAAACATTACAGCAAAAACATTATAGCTCTCCTAAAGAGCAGATCTTTATTCTTTTTTTCTTTTTTTTTTCCCAAATAAAAACTCACCTGCTAAAGCAATTAGCTGCTTTCCAAGAGGTGGATGAGAGTCAAAGAAAAATATTCTTTTTACATACAAACTTGCAAATTTTCCATAATGGAGTTCATCAAATCTGAAAAGAGAAAGAATAAAACAAATACACCTAAAACAGTTAAGTATGTTTTAATTAGAAACTCCTACCCACCAACACATTTACATTAAACTAAGATTGCTCCAAAGTTATTGTTCACTTTTTAAAAAAGTAAAGTTGCTTACTTTTGTTCAAGTACACACACTGCAATAATGTCTCCAGATATTATTATTATTTATATGTGTACTACATGGAGTCAAAAGACTCATCATGGGAGACCTACACTATCCATTAACACAATAACTATTATACATCTCCTTAAACTCATTTACTGTTGGGGTGCTCGCAACCACCTCTGGAAATCCATTCCACTCATTCACCAATCTCTAAGTAAAGAACCTGGTCTGCACATTCTTAGACAACTTCCAAGTATAAGCCCCTTGTTTTCTCCCTACTCCTCATGTATCGAAAAATTTCTTCTGTGTCAATCTTTTAGAATCCCTTTAATAACAACTTATAAGTTTCTATCATATCTGCCTGTCAGCTAAAGTATGCAACCCACAACCTTCAATCTATCCTCATAGGGAACATTCCAAAGACCTATCACCAGCTTGATCACTTATCTCTAAATCTTCTCTGCCACATCCCAATTCCTAAGAAATGCAGGTGACCATGCACAGTAGTTAACATGTGGCTGAATCATAGCCTTATAAAGAGGGATAATAAACTATCTTTACTTGTCAATGTGTTCTTCAATGTCCAAGTAATCCTCTGAGCTATTTTGCCAATTCTTGTAATATGTCCTCTGAATTTCAGATCTCTATCCACCATCACTCCCAGATCCCTAGCCATATAAATTTCCTGTAAACTAGTACTATCAATATGATACAAAGCATGTAATCTTTTCATCCCAAAATGAATACAGCAGTGGGGTTGGTCAGTATGTCACCTTGTGTGCTACGACATTACCTTACATTTTACAACATTAAATTGGCAACCACTGTCTTTGTGCCCACACTGCAATTCATTTAAATCATCCTGTTAATAAAGGTGTTGTAGATGATTTAAATAAATCATCTACATCACCTTTATTACAATTACCTTCCCAGTTTTGCATCTTCAGCAAATAATTGAATATCCTATCCCCCCTCGAATCTTATGCTATATCATTAATGTACAAATTAAAGAGCAGTGGTCCTAGTACACAGCCCTGGGGCACTCCCCTAGTCACCCTCATTCTGCTTGATTCCACTCCAACATATACCATTCTCTGAAATCTATCACCCCCCCCCAATCCATTCCACCCCAGCCACATATCCATTCCCATTGCTCCAACTTATGTAATAGTTTTTCATGTGGTATTCTGTCCAATGTCTTTGCAAAGTCCAGCAGTATCATTGCATAGCCATTTGCTTTATCTAATTCCACTTCACCTTATTATAAAGTGTGAATAAATTACTGAGCCAGGACCTACCTTTTACAAAGCCATGTTCCCACTATAGAGTATCATATTCTTACCCACCATTCCCAAATTTTACTTTTAGCCAACTTTCCAATACTTTAATCACTACTTCAGAAATATTTGGTCTGTAATTTGATACTTCTGTCTTAGAGCTAACTTTATGTAATGGGACTATCTTATCCTCTTTCCACTCCCTTGCCAGAGTTGAGATTTAACATCAAACAACTTCATCAGAGGCACTGCCATTTCACTTGCACATTGTTGTAGCACACAAGGTTACATACTGACCAACCCCACTGCTGTATTCACATTGATGTTTTTTCAATATACTGAGTATCTCCAGTTCATCTACTTCAATGATCACATCAGTCTCTCTTACCTTAGTAACAGAAGTCACTACCTGGATGATGTACACTTGAAAAGTGATCACTTAGTAACTGAACTTCTTCTGCTCTTGTCACTTTCCTACCGTCAGCAACGAGCAAAGTAATTTTTTCTTTCTTTCTTCATTCTTTCTCTTATTTGCTACATAACAAAAAAACTTTTTGGATTTATTGTAACATGCTTGTGTAGAGGCTTAGGTGCTGTGAGGACATTATGTTGGAGGTTTAATGGATTTTTTAAAACACTCAAAAAGAATTAAAATAGAATTTAATACTTCCTATATTTCGTCCTAGTCACTAGGACATCTACGGGGATTACAAAAACAATTAATGTAACATGCACACAAAAACTTACAATACTAAGCCCAACCACGTGGGTGACACTAAAGTCCTATCTAGGTGGAGTGCCCTCTAAGGGCGGTAGTAGGTGGCCTGGAATGTAAGGTGGGACCTCTGGTGATGAGTGTTTCCCAAATCTTCGGAAGCTTAATGCAACCATATTTATTAAGATTTGGTTGGTTTCTGAGAGCTGCTGCTGCTTCTAAGAAAAGTCTCTCTTTCTTGAATTTGCTGTGGTGGAGCATGGTGGTTTTCTTCCATGATACTCTGTGGGTGGTGTCCAAAACATGGTCAGCCAAGCCTGAATGGCGATAGTTGTGTTTAACGATGTACGACTTGTGTTCCTCCAGGCAGATGGATGCTGAACTGCCTGTCTGTCCAAAGTATGCAAGCTTACAGGAACAGGGTACTTTGTAAACTCCAGGCAGAGATAGAGGAGGGAGCTGATCTTTCGTAGAATGGATAAGGGTAGCAAGTTTGCGGTAGGGCTTATATGCTGTGTGCAGGTTATACTTTTTGAGTATCTTGGCTATTTTTTCCGAAGTACCACGGATGTAGGGAATGGTGATGGCATTTTTAAAATCTTGTTGACGAGAGGGACGGGGAATGGGTGAGGAATTGATTATTTTTTTGATACTGTGTTCGCTGTAGCCATTGGAGAGGAAAGTTCTATGTATGTGGTTAAGCTCAGTAGTGAGGGCAGTTCCACTGGAACAAAGATTGTGGGCTCTCTTGGTAAGAGTTTTAATGATGCCATATTGTTGCGAGGGGTGGTGGTGGTGGGAGAGTTTGTGAATGTATCTGCCTGTGTGTGTGGATTTTCTGTATACAGTGAAAGCAAGTGTATCATTAGACAGGCATGTGACTAAGGTGTCTAGGAAGGGTAAACAGTTGTTTATCCTTCCTAGACGAAACCCTACCCTTCCTAGAAGAAAAGAACAATTGTTTACCCTTCCTAGACACCTTAGTCACACGCCTGCCTAATGATACACTTGCTTTCACTGTATACAGAAAACCCACACACACAGGCAGATACATTCACAAACTCTCCCACCACCACCACCCCTCGCAACAATATGGCATCATTAAAACTCTTACCAAGAGAGCCCACAATCTTTGTTCCAGTAGAACCGCCCTCACTACTGAGCTTAACCACATACACAGAACTTTCCTCTCCAATGGCTACAGCGAACACAGTATCAAAAAAATAATCAATTCCTCCCCCATTCCCCATCCCTCTCGTCAACAAGATTTTAAAAATGCCATCACCATACCCTACATCCTTGGTACTTCGGAAAAAATAGCCAAGATACTAAAAAAGTATAACCTACACACAGCATATAAGCCCTACCACAAACTTGCTACCCTTATCCGTTCTACGAAAGATCAGCTCCCTCCTCTCTCTCTGCCTGGAGTTTACAAAGTACCCTGTTCCTGTAAGCTTGCGTACTTTGGACAGACAGGCAGATCAGTATCCATCTGCCTGGAGGAACACAAGTCGTACATCGTTAAACACAACTATGGCCATTCAGGCTTGGCTGACCATGTTTTGGACACCACCCACAGAGTATCATGGAAGAAAACCACCATGCTCCACCACAGCAAATTCAAGAAAGAGAGACTTTTCTTAGAAGCATCAGCAGCTCTCAGAAACCAACCAAATCTTAATAAATATAGTTGCATTAAGCTTCCGAAGATTTGGGAAACACTCATCACCAGAGGTCCCACATTACATTCCAGGCCACCTACTACCGCCCTTAGAGGGCGCTCCACCTAGATAGGACTTTAGTGTCACCCACGTGGTTGGGCTTAGTATTGTAAGTTTTTGTGTGCATGTTATATTAATTGTTTTTGTAATCCTCGTAGATGTCCTAGTGACTAGGACGAAATATAGGAAGTATTAAATTCTATTTTAATTCTTTTTGAGTGTTGTAAAAAATCCATTAAACCTCCAACATAATTATTGTAACATGGTTAGCTAATTTTCTCTCAAAATCTTATTCAGCCTTCCTTACTATACTAGGTACCCTTCTTGCTGAGCACACTGATCACCTTTATGTTAATGCTCCTTCCACAATACTTTCTTTTTTTTTTTGCAGCTGGTATACACAGATGTCTCACTCATACAATCCTTGATTGCTTCCCATTTACTAATAACATTCATTCTATGTAGTTTCTTATGCCATGGCACTGCTCCAAATTGCCTCCTAAGTTTATCATAATCACCAGCTTTGTAGTTCTGCATAAAGCCTTTCTTGACTGAAATTTACAGTATGATTAAATACTGTAAATATTACAGTATTTAGTGCTGATCAGAGGTAAAGTTGTTGCTGTTAGACAGATCTTCTGATGCTATTACCAGATCCAACACTCAAATTCCTGCTTCCCTCCATCACATTATCGTAGGTATAATTACTTGTTTCAGGTAATTTTCTTTAGTAACTGTATACACTCCATTTCCTGTGAGTGAGCAGAAGGTTTTTGAGGAAACAAATAACCTTGATATCAATAAGGCAATAGGATTTGTTGACATATCACCATGCATCTTGAGGGAATGTTCCAGGGAATTCAAGGTTGCATTGGCATGCCTGTTTATAAGAGTTTTACAACAGCACAAGTTCCAAGGGAGTAGAAGGAGAAAAAAATTGTTCCACTGCATAAAGGTAGTGATAAGGCTGTAGCTTCAAATTCTAGGCTAGTCTGTATATCTGGAGTTGTGGTAAAGGTACTGGAGAGATTTGTGAGAAGTAGGATACAGAAATGGGTTGATAACAGCAGTATTCTCTGTGGTTATCAAGATTTTGTAAAGTAGAGATCATATTTCACTAACTTACTTATGTACTATAACAAGGTGACAAATACCTTGGATAGGGGAGATGCATATATGGTGGTGGTGTACTTGGATTTTGCAGAGTCTTTTGATTGGCTGCCACATAACAAGCTCATATATAAAGTGAAACAGATGGGATTAGATAACAGACTTCTGAGTTGGATCAGTGACTGGCTGTTTGATAGGCATCAGAAAGTTGTATATGGGAGTGCAGTATCCCGAAAGAGAAAGGTCACTGGCGGTGTGCCGCAGGGGTCAGTTTGGGGGCCCATTGTTATTCAATTTGTATGTTAACTCCTTAACATACAAAGATGTCTGTGACACGTCTTTTGTTTATTGCACCAAAATTGATTTTGAATTTTGGTTTCACATATAAATACAACCGAATATAGACGCTAGACAATCTTGTGCCTATTTCCTTTCAGCAGAGAAAAGTTGCCAACAGCATGTATCGGCTATTTGGTTTGCGTTTGCACAAATTCATCATTATTTTTCAAATAATGATGAATTTGATCCAGCAAATCACCCTTGCCCAAAAAATTGGCAGAAAAATGACCGCTTTCTGATTTTTAATTGGTACGATTTATAAGGTTAATGATGTTGGGATGAGTTTAACTAGTGATATGCAGCTGTTTGTAGATGATGCAAAACTTGGAAGAGCAATGCAGAGTCAAGCAGAGGCTATGGCCTTACAAGAGAACTTGAATAGATTGCATGAATGGGCAGGTAAGTGGAACTATGAGTTCAATGTTGCAAAATGTAAGGTTTTGAGATTTGGTAAGCAACGATGGAATGCAAAGTATACACTTGGTGGGGAAACTTTAACAGAAGGAGGAGACGAAATGAGAGATCTAAGAGTGATGGTGGACAAGGACCTGAAATCCAGGGGCCTCACTGCAAAAGTTGTGAAGACGTCACATCAGATAATGGCAATGATGCGGAGATTGCGGACATGGAGGTTATGACGCCATTGTATAAGGCCTTGATCAGGCCTCACATGGATTATTGTGCACAGATTTGGTTGCCTGATTTTCATGGTGATGAGGATATATTGGAAAGGGTCCAGAGAAGATAAGTTTCCCAAAGGTGTCAGTGGTCTTTGGAATGTGGAGTACGAGAACAGATTGAGAGAATGTAAGTTGCAGGGCCTCATGAACAGGAGGAAGAGTGGGGATATGACTGAGACATATAAGCTAGTCAGGGGTTGAGATCGGGTTGACATGGAAGCGATTTTTCATAGAATGGAAGATGGGGGTAGAACAAGAAGCCATCACTGAAAACTATAAAAGGAAGGTGTGAGCAGAGGAGTGATTAGTAGGTTCTTTGCATGGAGAATAGTTGGTGAGTGGAATGCACTGCCTGAATGTGTTGTGGGTGTAGACACACTGAATCAGTTTAAAGCACATTTGGACGAGCATTGTGTGCAATAGTGTGTACCTCCCACGATGAGTCTCCGACTCCATGGAGGTCAAATGTTAATAATAATTTTGCATTTGTTCTTTCCTCCTTCCAATCTATATCCCCATAGTTGAAGTCGCCCATGATAACTGCTCAGCCTGCATTCACTGTGCTAATTGACCATGTCATTCACATCTTCTGGACCCCCATTCAGCTCTATTGCAGCAACCAACAATATATTTTGTCCAATTGCCTCTATCTCACACCAGAATTGCTTCAAATGAACTATTTCCCTCAGGATGTACTACATTCCTTAACTTCTATTTTTGTTGGCTGAAGTTCTTCAGCTATCATTAATAATACCCCTCCTCCTCCTCTATTTCCTCTATTTTCTATGAAAATACAATATCCATTACATTGTATCCAGGTCTTGATGATGCCAATAATTTTGGGCCAAGTCGAACTGACCACTGCTAATGCCTCTCCTTTATTTCTGATACTTTGAACATTCGTGAACATTTCAATATCACCCTTTTCCTCCTGGGAAAACTGACCTTGCACACCCTCTATTTTATTTTTTAATTTAATAAAATGTTATAAGATTATTTACTTACTAATGAATTAGTAAGTAAATAATTTTATAAGATTTTATTTAATTAATTAATACTTAATTTACTTAATAAGATTTTATTTTAATAAAATCTATTTCTGTTTAGAAACATGTGGTCTCCATATATACCAGAAATTAAATAATGATGATCATTTTCATGTTCATCATTTGCAGTTTTGCTGATTATCCAGCAGATGACCCTACTGGATATCTGTGGTGGCAACACATGCAGCATTGCTATCACAGTTATCCAGTAGGGTCTTAAGAAATTGACTTCCTTTGCTTCCATATGCTATCTCCTCTTTTCAATCCATATTCCCATAATTAAAGCCTTCCATTAAAATTCCCCTCCTTTTATTTCCCCTACCAATCACCAACAGTGTTCTTAAGCCTATATTGACATTTTATTAGATATCCTGTCTATTTCAACCCACTAAATGACATGAAAGTCATTGCATACATTTCTTTCTTCTCCCTTCATCCTGAGAGAGTATAATTCCTCTGCTATCATTCCATAACTACTTACCAACCTTCTCTTCTTATCACAATAATTCCTTATTTCCCCAAACATGACTGATCCTATTCCACTTGATACCATTCACTCTCAAAATCTTTCTTCAAACTAGTCACTGCAATTCTATGCCACATCTCTTATTCTACTCTGACCATTTTGCTGCCTTGCTCCTTTTGTTCATCTTCTTTCTCACTGTGAAGTCTTTCATTCATTCATTTAAATTCTCATCCTTACAAATATCATCTTCCTGTGCTTCTGGTCTTTTGTACTCTTTGGTTTCTTTTTTCCCATACTTATTCTATCCATCTTCTGTACATTTTCACTCTCTCTCACTCAACTATTCTAAATTCCCAGGACTAGACCCACTTAAATGCAGACTGGCTCTCAAACTATTCCAGAATTCCCTCAAATGCACTTCATACATTCACAAAACACACACACACAAACAAACAAACTCAGTCATTATCATTCATCTATGCAGTTCTCTTCAGCTCACTACTGTCATACCTAGACAACATGCTAATCACTCATTACAATGTTATCTTTTAAGAGTTTAATATATGTTCAACTTCCAAGAATAATTCAATTGATTTTATTTACATAAAGTGCCATATGCTTTAACTAGGCTCTAACTCAGGCTGCAAATTAACTGAATATTTGCCAAAATAATGTAATAAGTAAGAGAACAAACGTGATTCAATATACCAAAAAAAAGTTTAAATTGTTAATTATTCAAAGCTCTTACACTATACTCCTTGGTTCTTCTAATCTCCACATTCTTGTAGCCATGCCAATGAAGAACATTAATAAGGCCAAGCCATCAAGTTCAATAATAAAAGGTTTAGAATCTGAGCTAAAAAATGCCTCTGTAGCAGATGCATCATCACTACATGGAGATTCTGAAGTTGAGCTACTGTCTTCCTGTAAATATAATATGTATAAATAAATAAAATAAATGTGTTACATCTATTTAAAATACTTGAGTATTCTTTAAAATATTAAAAAGTAATTTTTCTTAATTTTGTGATTTTTTTTTTTTTCAAAGGAAACACAAATATTTCCTTAATGGTTAAAGGACTGAATAACCTGCTAAGTAACTTAGCTACATGCACATAATTAATGTAATGGTAGGGTAATCAATCCTATCTACATAACCTTCTAAATCTATCAAATGTGTGTATTTTCTAGTTAGTCTACCTGTTTTATGGTTACAAAATCAGAGTTTCCAGGAAGAAAAAGCTTGCTGCCTCTATATGAGACTGGCTAACTCACCTTCAGTTGAGAAGGCCTTATAAAGGTTTTTCATATACAGACAGAATCTGAAACCAAGTCTCTCCAATCAAACTACATCACTGCAACTTTGTGTGATGTACATTAATTTTCTCTTTCTCTCTCTCTCTCTCTCTCTATATATATATATATATAACCTTGGATATGTCTGTTTCCCAAGATCTTTGGTTGATTTTTTCTTTTCCTTCCAACCATACCTTGGAAAACACTGTTTTCCAAGACATGGTTTCCAAGGTATTTCACTGTATAGTGAAACAAAGTGCTACTTATACTTATTCATAAATAAAGTATTCATCACTCTGCTAGAAGATAAGTGCAAACACTTAATTTATATCATTTATTCTTGTTTAATCCTTTATCCAAGTGCAAGCAAGCAAAGTTTGCATGTGAAGCATCTTCACGAGCAGGCTACTTATATATAGAGACAAATAAAATACCTTAGTATTTCATAATGCAAAGCACACATCCTCTCTGATATGTATATAATACTATGCATTACGGGAAGAGCCACTATCCAGCCGCTCCTCAATATGAAGTCAGATGTCGATACCTGTGACATAACGTACTGCAGTGCACCACAAGAATGGGCAATGCAGTCAAAACCAAGCAAACTGAGGATTCCGTGTTACATTTGTTTGTCAAGTGCTACCTAGTTGATCCCAATAGTCGTGTTGATCTCAAAGATTAAGCCATGCATGGCTACCCAAACTATTTTCAACCTTTATTGAGGACTCATCAGTGGGAGCCAGATCCAGAAAAGATACCAAGTTTGAAATAATGCAGAAGTCATATATTTACCATATACAAGTAGTGAAAAGATGTATCACTTTATTAACAAAATACTCTTGATCAGAGACAGTTTGTAGGGGAAAAATTTTTTTTTCACTTGGTTATAATTTATATTAAACTTGCCAAGAAATTATATACTTGTATATAGTAGTTCAAACTGTCACCTTTATAGTGCCTCAACAGTCTACATTGACTATAAGTGAAGAAGAAGAAGAACAGGGGCAAATTCTCCATGCTTGCTATGCAAGCTCATTACTTGAGAAAGAAGTAATATTTATTTAATAAATGCATGCATTTATAAGCATTCCATTTAGGCTTTTATTTTTGTAGACAGAAGACGTCTTAAGCTTGCACGACAATAATTGAGCTTTGCATTGTGTATCGAAGGCCGATGCTTGCTTGTCTAATCAAAGCTACCTTGCCTTGCTCGGTTGTGGGAACTTCCTCGCTGCAGCGCTGTGATTTCATGATTGCACATAGCCATTTCCGTTCCCTTCATGTCACCTTAAACACAAGCCATACGCAGCCAAAGTAGCTCTAGCCAGTGAGCTTCAGCCAGCCTTTACAAGTGTGCGTGTTGCTTGGGAAAATTAAGTTACAACCAACTTTTTATGACGATGTTATTGACCAGTTCATAAAGAAGAACCATAAGGTAGAATTTGTATTCAAGTAGCTAAATTGAAAAAGATAGAATATCATTTGTAAAATAAATGTTGTATTTGTGTGATTAAATGTACATAAATTTTTAAATATATAGTTTTAAATGGTCAGTAATTCGTTATTCTACTAATCAGACTTCAATCACACCTCTCACTCCCTGAATGATAACAAGAGCAAGCGTAAATTGCAAAACCAGCATTCGCCCCTGAAGAAGAAGAAGAAGAAATGGGAAATATATTACTTTTGCATTATCTCAACTTTGGCATCTCTTCTGGGTCTACCTCCCTCTGGTGAGACCTCAATAAAGGCTCAAACCAGTCTGGGTAGCAGCCCTTCCCAGAATGCATACCATTATACATGTCTTTTCTTTTCTTCTAGTGCTACACAGCGATCAGCATTCATTTCAGACAAATTATGGAGACTACAGCCATGTTAGAATTAATTACTTTAATTTCCCAATGTTTTGACCTTCATATTAAGACATAATTTGCCTGAAATGAATTATGCATGCCTGAATGTGTGTGTGTGTGCACAAACACTTTGCATTATGAGATACTAAGACAATCAATGTGAAGTCATTATCCTCTATATACAAGTAGTCTAGTCATAGATAGACCCAAGCATAAGCTTGAAGTAACTTCACGACTAATCTACTTGTGTACAGCGGAATCCTGAAACTTTAAGAAACTTTAAGAATTATCCTTACGACCCACAGATCTTCTAGTGAGTTTGATGTAGTCTTACTCTTTACCAATATCCCTCTAACAAATACAATTGAATCACTTGATAAAGACTTTCCTCCTGATATCTTGAAATTGTCTGACTGTCATTAATTCAGGATACTTTAGATGCCACAACAAACTGTATAAACAGATAGAGGGAACAGCTATGGGGGTTTCCCCTTTCCAAAATTCTCGCTAATTACTTTATGGAACATTTCAAACAACAGATTCTGGACATTTTTTCACCTAAAACATCAGTTTGGTACAGATATATTGAATATGTGTTTGCTGTATAGAACTCTTCCTTGTCTGATCTTCATGAATTTCTTGAAAAAATTAATTCAATAAATGCAAGAATCAAATTTACTCTGGAAGTAGAAGATAACAATTGTCTTCCTTTTTTGGATGTTCTCATTCTAAGTCAATCAATTTCTTTTCTTTTAGGCTTATACGGTGATCAGAATACATTTTGGAAAATTATGGAGACAATTACCATGTTTGAGTAAAACTTTAGTTTAATATAAATCCAAAATCCACATTCGACGTTTTGACCTTTATATCAAAGTCATCTTCTGGAGCATACATACTATGTACAGAGAAACAAGCTGCACTACAATCTACATGGTTTGCTAAAGTTACTGACCAACCATTACAACAATTATTGGCCTGACCTCTGGTGGGGAAAAAAAATCTTACTACATCAACGCTAGAGTCCTATTATTAATATTATCTATTGGTTGTAAAATTACACTGGGACTTCTTGTTGCTCCCAACGAGATCTATCAAGAGCCTTTGCAAAATCCAAGTATATTACTGTGTATCCTTCTCCTCTGTCCAAGGAAGCAGTCACTTTATTGTAATAAGTAAGTAGATTACTAAAACATGATCTCCCATTAGCAAATCCATGCTGTCCATCAAAGATAATACCATTGTTGTCAACCCAACTCTGAATCCTAGTTCTCACAAGCTTCTCCAACAACTTAACCACAACACCTGACACAGATAGGCCTATAGTTTAATGCTCGAGTTCACTCACATCCTTTATGAAGTGGCACAATCTTGTCCTCCTTCCACTCCTTAGGGACTTCACTGAGTGCAAGACGTGTATTAAAAAAATATGTCAAAACAGGTGTCAATTCCCTGGCAAATTCCTTCAGAATACGTAGTGATATATTATCAAGTCCCACAGCCTTATTAACATCTAGTTTACTCAACTCCCCATACACCTCTTGCTCACCTACAGTCAGTCTCTCCTCCCCATCATCAACTGCTCTCAATCCCTCCATGAAGTCACATTCACAAGATTGAAAGATCTTTATGAACTGCCCATTAAGTATCTCCACCACACATTCTCCATCAGCTGTCTTTATACCATTTTCTCTAATCAATGTCATCCTTCCATAATTATTCTTTCTTTTGCTAGCTACATATCGAAAGAACTCCTTAGGATTCTTTTTGGCTTCATTAGCCAACTGCTGTTCATACCTCTCTTTAGCTACCCTCACCAACCAAGTCACCCTCCTTACTTGGTCTTTGTAGACCTCATGGAATTGGTTATTTCCACTTTTCTTATGCTACCTCCACAATGCCCTCTTTTTCTGTATCGCATGCTTAATCTCTTTATTCATCCATCTCACACCCACCTTATTTAACCTTCTCACCCTTGGAATACATTTAGACATTGCATCTACTAAACAGTTTTTGAAAATCCCCCAAGCTGAACTGATCTCTTTTCCAGCTAACTCCTCATTCCATGCTACACCTGCAAACTGTCTCCTGAGCTCTTCATAATCACCTCCCTTGTAGTTCCACATATACCCTTTTTTCACAGAGGTCCTCACACTGCTGGCAACCACCTCATGGTCATCCTAATCACCCCATATGCTACAGGACTTGCAGAAAAAATAGCAAGATTACTTTAACAGATTAACTTACAAGTCGTTTTCCATCCAGTTTGCAAACTTAATACCTTCCTTATCTCACCAAAAGATAAATATTCTCCTCTTTCTTATCCTAGAGTTTACAGAATCCCCTGCTCTTGTGGCTTATGTCATTATGGACAAACTGATCATCCTACATAAATTTGTCTTGAAGAACATCAGGAGTACATTTCACTCCAAGAACTCAACAAATATGGTTTGGTAAGCCATGCATTATCTACAAAACACTGGATTCAGTGGAACAAAACCAAAATGTTATACAAAAGTTATTTTCTTCTGGAAAGAATATAAAGAAATCTGTGATGCACACATTCACAATCCAAACCTGAATAAAAGCGATTGCCTAAAACTTTCTCAATTTTTGGAAGTTATACTGACTAATACTCACCATTCATGTGTTTCTTAATTTGTAATTAATTTTTTTTGTTTATATTTAAAAATAATTTATTAACTAAATTATTTTATTGTAATTTATTTAGAATATCTATTAATGTAGATGGAGCTATTCTCCTGCATGTGATTCTGGTAATAGTATTTTAAGATGAATTCTTCCTCTTACATCTTGATTTTTAAAAGAAATCTACTTTTATAATTGAGAATTCGGGTACATGTACAAACCATTCTTCATTGGGATTCTGATGACTTGTTGCTTTCAATGATAGCAAAATCAATCCTGTCTCATTTCCAGCTAAATATGAGAATCCATTCCTATTCTTAATAATACCCAAATCTTAAGATCAAATGTGTTATGAAGGACTACCATACCACTTCTTCCAGGTAACTTGGATTTTTTTTTTTTTTTAGCATAAACATATTACAAGTATCACTCACCTGCTTAACATTAAGTTCTCTTTTAACCCAAGCGTAGTTTTATCTCTGACCAAATATAAATATCAGCTTGAAATAATGTTTTCACATTTTAAGTAATGGCCACAAGAGCTCCTAAAAATCCTGAACTGTGTGATTAATGACATCTCCTCTCTCTCATTCCACTCTTTCACACAAATAACTTCTTTGGTTACTAATCATCAGAAATGGCATCAATAATCTTCTAATCAATAATCCTCTTCTAAATCTGTTAATACACATGGCTAGGCTAGTCATCACTCCTGCATAGCTCAACTTCAAACTTACACCAATTTTTTTTTTTCCTTCTTCATTCGCTACTTCTGCTGCTGTCCTACAGAGCAGTTTCCTTACAGTATCAAATCAACATCAGTTATGATTTTTTTTTCTATTTATAATATTAATGTACTATAGGTAGAATGCCCTCTCATGTGAGACCAGATTTAGAGACATAAATTGCTAAGTTTAGTAAATATATGAAAAGGAAGGGAAGGATATGATAGACAAAGTCATTCTCCATCCTCAAAATCACCCTGTATGATAAGCATAATAAGATCTAGAATAGGTCTCATCTATTATGAATCCTAGGATTTTATGGAGGTACTGAAGTGCAAGAATAAAATTAAGATTCTTTATTAAATGAATTAGGTGTTTTGTAGTTTAACTGTTACTTTAGTTTTTAATAAGTTAATATTGTTAGCAGTCTTCCCTTATTAGAATCGCTTATTTAATTTTTTTTTTTTTATAAATTACCTTATTTTGCAAGACTGTATACAGACACTGTTCTATCAATAATTAACTCACAAAGTTTTACTCTATACCTAAATTACTTCCTTACTGTCAGCTAATTAAACAATCAAAAGGAAGAAGGAAAATGTATTTCCTATTGAATCTTTTACTGATTTCTGAATTCCTATCTAACATATATAAGCATTTATTTATTAAATGTTAATAAAATGGGTCTGCAGAATGCATTCAAGATAAATTATGCATCTAGAAAAAAAGATTGATCTCTACAACTCTGAAATGCTTCAAGAACATAAGAAATAGCAAAACCAGTCATATGACCTATTTAGAGTAGTAGAACTACTTGTGCTTTTTCCTTCTTCACATTTTGCATATAATGATACCCTGAAAAGAACAACTTTGGAATTTTTTGCACTTCTCAGAAAACTGGTAAAGTAGGACATACTTTAATAAGATTTAAACTGCATAGAAATAAATACAAATTTATCAGTTATTTTCCTGGATCACAAATTTAAAAAAAAAAAAAAAAAATTATTACTGTACTATCCTTTTTTTATCTTCAGAAAACCTCTAAAAACAGGTAACAATGAAAGAACAATGTCTGCCATGCAGCACATTCATTCACCTTGATAACTATCCTTTCTGATAACACATTCCATTCTCCATACCAAAAATCTATTCCTTATTCTACTATAAACTGCAAGGAATAGTTTCCTGTTTCTGTGTCCTCCATCACCCTACCTTCTGAATGATACTGATCATGAAATACCAATCTAATCCATTTATTAATTATTAATATATAGATATTTCAACTCTCCCTAATATTATGATGAATGCACTATTTTAACATTTTACTGTAACATAAAATTTTATTGTTTGTTTAACATTACGCTTGTGCTTAACAACAATTGCAACAATGGAGTACTGACATTCTGGGAGCCAAACATTAAAGCTTCATACATATATTAAAAAAAACTAATTAAAAGTTATCAGAAATGGGTAAAAACATGATAGCAAATGTTGAATTAATTATCTTGTATAAAAAAGGAGTCCTAAGAAATATTAAAAATATTGAATAAAAGGATATTTTTAAAAAATAAAATAAAATAAAAATGAATAATTCTTTCACAGTCAAACATGAAACTTAAAAGTTTCAAAAAATGACAGGAAAACTTATAATGCAGTGGATTATCCACTTACAATGATGCTACATGATTTTTCTTTTGGGATGTATTAAAAAAAGTCAAATCTGTCTCACCGTGATTTTCCAAGGCTCACATTTTTTTTTTTTTTTTTTTTTTCAGCTGAAAT
This sequence comes from Typopeltis vanoorti, assembly GCF_054136105.1. Taxonomy (NCBI): domain Eukaryota; kingdom Metazoa; phylum Arthropoda; class Arachnida; order Uropygi; family Thelyphonidae; genus Typopeltis; species Typopeltis vanoorti. Next base: position 71,441,423 of record NC_143556.1, on the reverse strand, counting down.
GGGTGAAATTTGAAACTTTATTGACAAGCATGTACTCAGGTTATATCCAGAAATGGAAATAAAAGAATTGAAATGGCAAGAAAAATTTTGTCCTGACAACACTGTGTAACTGCAATTTAAATTTAGAGCTTAGAGTATGCATGGTTAAATGCTATGTAAAGTCTGTACTGCTGTACAGTGCCAAAAACTTTGATCTTGAAGACATCAATAAAAAAAACTTTAAGCTTTTGTTTTGTGGTTATACAGACAAATGTCAAAAATCCCATGAACAACAAAAACGTCCAATCAGGAAGTACTGGAACAAATGGAGAAATCACGTGAACTTTTAAATACCATAAAAAAAAAAGGAAAACTGTATATCTTGGTCACCTACTTTGTGATTGGATATTTTTTCAATATTTCATCTCGGTCACTGAGGCATCTTCAGGGAGTACGAATAACACTTTTAAGATGAAAATCTTGGCTGTCAGACATCAGACTGGCATGAGCTCTGAGGGACTGTTCAGAGTGGCTGAGGATCGCTCAAAATTTCCCAAGGTGGTCGCCGACCACCAACAGGAGATGGCACTCAGAAAAAGGAGAATCACTGTAGCCATTGGATAGGAAGGTGCTGTGTATATGGTTGTGTTCAGCTGAAAGAGGTTCCACTGGAACAAAGATTATAGGCTCTATTGGTTAGAGCCTATAATCTTTGTTCCTATAATGATGCCATATTATTGAGAGGGGTGGTGGTGGGAAAGTTTGTAGATATATCTGCCATAGTAAATTTAAAAAGGAAAGACCATTTTTGGAACCTGCAGCAGCACTCAGAAATCAACCTAATCTTAACAAATATGAATGCATAAAACTTAGTGAAATTTGGGAAACAATAATCGTAAGAGGTCCAGTTTACATCCTAAGCCACCTACAAATACCCACAAACACCACCTAGATAGGACTTTAGAATCACCCACATGTTTCATTTAGTACTGTGTTGTTGTTGTTGTGTGTGTGTGTGTGTGTGTGTGTGTGTGTGTGTGTGTGTGTGTGTGTGTGTGTGTGTGTGTTACAAGTGTTATTTGTACTCTCTGAAGATGTTCTCAGTGACTGAGATGAAATATTGAAAGCATTAAAATTAGTTTTTAATCCTTTCCTAGTGCTGCCAATACTCCATTAAACCCTTCAACATTATGTCCTCCTAGCACTTAAGCTTTAACTCATGGGTGGATTGGAGAGCTTGGTGGATAGGAGGAAAAGAGATGATAAGATGGAGACGTTTAAGTTAGTGGAGGAATTTTATCAGATTAATCCAGAGGGGATTATAAAAAGAGTAGAAGGCAAGAGGGAAAGAACCAGAGGCCATCTCTGGAAGTTGTGTAAGAATGTGGTGAAGAGGAATGTGAGGAATAGATTTTTTACATGGAGAATTATAAGTGAATGGAATACATTACTGGAATACGTTGTTAATATGATTTTAAGATTCAGTGTAACAGATAGATATGTTGTCAGTTGAATGAACCTCCTATGATGAGTTTGCTAACTCCATGGAGAGTGTAATAATAATTATTATTACCGAAACAAAGAAGATCAAACCAGGTGAGATACTTCTAAGCAGCAGATACAAGATGTTATATACAGGCAACAAGGATCATGGGAAAAAAAGTCATAGCTAGAGTATCAACACTAAATATGAGAATGATAATCTTCAAAGGCAGGTAGCATCAAATACAACAATATGGGCAAATATCGCTGGCCTGGTTGGCTGAGTGGTTAGTGTAACTGCTCTCCAGCCAAAAGGCAGCAGGTTCAAATCCTGCCATGGGCATGGATGTTTGTGAGTCTGTGAAAATACTAGTGGTGGTAGTCAGTAGATGGCATTGTACATTGATGGTAGTCATGTAGTTTGGAGGATTAAGTAGCAGAGATGGTGAGTTGTATTCATCAAATAACTTGATAGTGAATGAAATGTTTTAAAATCAAAAAAAGAAAAAAAGTGTAAATTATGTGCAGAAATAAGGCAATATATTTTGACAATTCACTTGCCACTTGTCTCTGAAAACTCGCCTGTGGTGAGGGGTTTTCTGCAGCTCTGCTTATAAGTACTTTATATTGTATTGAAAGCATCTGTAAGGAAACTAAGTGCAGTTCCCCATCATACTGGCATTCCATTTTCATGTTATCAATGCACCATTACCCTCAATGTCATGGCAAAACCTGGAAATTTACCTTGCTATCTCTTGTTCCCTTGAGCTTTTGGGGGAAAAAAAAATCCAGATGAGAATGAAATGAATCTTCAGCGACTTTCAGGGTTAATGCTGCACACAAACCCTTCAACAGGAGGACCTCTAAACAATTTCTGGGATACCAGTTTCTATTTTAGTGAAACTTTTTTAATTATTCATATTTTAGTACTTCCTTAGTTTAGATCCCAGAATACCTTCTGTAAGACTGACTTAAAATTTCTAAAATTTGGCAGCGAGGTACTGGAATACAGATCCATTTTCACAGGCGAGTTTTCGGAGACAAGTGGAAAGTGAATTGTCAATGCATTAACAAAATTTTCATGAAACTCAGTTTAAGATGTCAAAGTAAAAGAAAGATTTTCCTTGAACATAATGTTAAAATAAATAAATGGCTTTTCCAAAAGAATTCTCAACCACTAAGAGAGATCATAAAACCCCAAGCACCTCCTCCCCCCCCACCTTCAGGACTGAGGTAAGGTAGTACAACACTGGGCAACTCGTAGCAAAGGTGGACCAAGCTAACATCACCCCTATCTCAGTATCTCCCATAATGCAGTCGCCTCTGGGCGATTGACTAAGGTAGTTTTTTTTACACTACCCAGACCGGTTTCGACCTTTATTGAGGTCTGACGAGACCTCAATAAAGGTCGAAATTGCATAACAATTTCGCATAACATTATACATAATGTTAATGCATAACATTATACATATCCGCAAGGAGATGTGTAATGGGAGATACTGAGATAGGAGTAATGTTAGCTTGGTCCACCTTTGCTACGAGTGTAACCTTACCTCAGTCCTGAAGATATTTTCAGGTGCAAACTTTGTTTGCTCACACTTGGATAAAGGATTAAACTAAATTTATTATAGTCTAACCAAGTGAAAAATAAACTTCCAACATCTTTCTCTAAATCCAGAGTAATTTAATAAAAAGGTGGCACACCTTTTGGCAACTCCTATAGGTAAAGATGACCCTCTCCATTGCTTCTGCCTTGGTATCTTCACTTCTGGGCCTGGCTCCCACTGACAAGACCTCAATAAAGGTCGAAACTGGTCTGGGTAGTGGCCCTTCCCTTAATGCATAACATTATACATATCCACAAGCAGATGTGTTTTTGCATTATGGGAGATACTGAGATAGGAATGACATTAGCTTGGTCCACCTTTGCTACGAGTTGCCCAGCGTTCTACTACCTTACTTCTGTCCTGAAGATATTGTCAGGCACAAACTTTGTTTGCTCACACTTGGATGAAGGATTAAACTAAATTTATTATAGTCTAACCAAGTGAAAAATAAACTTTCAACATTATGTTCCATGATTGCCCTATGTTCCCATAAACCTAAAAAGTAACAATATTTTGCAAATCCTACTTGCAAACTTAGTGGCTACACCTTTACATTGTTAGAAAAATTCCAATAGCTGTCTTGTTATTGCTTTAATCAACCTGGACATGTTTTAAAGGATACTTTATACTTAATGCATGTACAAGAGATATGAAAGGTTTCCATTTACCATTAGTCAGTCGCCTCTGAGCGATTGACTAAGGTAGTTTTTTCTGATTTCTGGAATGCAAAATATGAGGAAAGGTTAAGAAGATGTAATTTACAGAGTCCAGTGGATAGGAGGAAGAGGAGTGATATGATAGAGACCTACAAGTTAGTAAGGGGGTTGTTATAGGATCAGTGCTGAAGTGGTTTTACAGAAAACAGTTGGAGATCAGGGGAGAACCAGAGGTCATCCCTGAAAGCAGTATAAGAAGGGTGCGAGCAGGGGAGTAAGAAGCAAATTTTTTGCAAGCAAATTTGTGAATGATTGGAATACCCTGCCTGAGAGGGTTTGTCTGCAGAGAATTTGAGTGTAAGGCATGGTATGATGAGCTGTGTGTGTGTATACGACAAAAAGGACCTCCTAGATGAGCCTTTGACTCCATGGAATCTTAAGGTAATAATAATAATATTATGCAAGAAAACTGCTTTGAAGCTTTTGTTATATTAGATGTGGACTCAACTACAATCAAGATAAAAACTTTAAATAACTTTAATATTCTACATTTCAACCTTTACATAAGGTCATCTTCGAGAATGTATGCATGCGGGTGTGTGTGTGTATTTGATGCAACAGAATTAGCTATGTGACATAGCTAATATATGACAATATTATGCAAGAAAACTGATTTGAAGCTTTTGTTATTATTATTATTATTACGTGACAACTCCAGGGAGCCCAAGGACTCATCGTGGGAGGGCACACTACTCTACTTCGCTAAATACATCTTATCCTCACCACTACTAATTAATTATCCAACTACGACACTACTGCCATCAACAGTATTTTTTGTCTCTGTAAATTGTGTGTATTCTGAAGGCCGATTTGTCTGTATTAGATGTGGACTCAACTACCATTTGAGATAAAAACTTTAAATAACATTAATATTCTACATTTCAACCTTTACATTAAGGTCACCTTCAAGAATGAATGAATGAATGAGAGAGAGAGAGAGTGGGTGAGTGTGTGTGTGTGTGTGTGTGTGTATTTTTGATGCAAAGCACTTAGTTATATGACATAATTAAATAAATGTAATCACTAGAAGACAAAGAGATACCAAAATAGAAAAAATACTATTATATTATTTGAGTGCATGACTGGTTTCCTTTTCTTAAAAAACTTCATCAGGTGCATAACATGAGAGAAAAATACAAAAATATACATTACAAGAGAAACAACAGCTATAAATTAACTTGCAAACATATTGCTGACATTTGAAGGCATTCATATTATGCACCCAATGAAATGTTCTAAGACATTCTAAATGTTCTGTGGACTCATAAACAGTATTTTTTCTCTTTTGGTATCACTCAGCTTCTAGTCATTAAATTTATTTAATTAAAACACACACAATGTTTTTTTTTTTTTTGTAAAAAAAAAAAAATAATAAAAAAAAATAAGTGCCGGTATTCATTCTTTGCTAGCAGGAAAAACTGAAGATTTAAAGAATATGAAAAGAAAACTAGAAAAGCATTTACCCATTTTGTTACTTCATAGTGTGATAACATTTTCTTTCTTAAAGATAGTAGCTGTTGCTATCTACTTTCTCCAAAACAGGCAACTTCATGGTTTAAACTTCAATGTTTGCTCATTCCTTAGAAATCTTCATGCCAATCTTCTTTTCCACTTTAAGTTATTTCCACTCGTTTACATAATGCACAGGGCACGCCGGCCATATGTGAAATGTGTGCGATGCACACAGGCACCAGGATAGTAAAGGCATCAAAGAGGAGGAAATACTTTTCAAAAAATTTTTTAAGTAATTTTTTTATTGGAGGGGGGGGGGATAGAGGCACCAACTAAAGTTTTGCACACAGGCACCGGACACTACTGATGCACCCCGGATAATGCACATGCAAGCAGAGCCATCATAACCCACTAAGCAACTAAAGCAAGACACCTTGAAAAAATTATATATTTTCTTGAATTTAGGAGCAGCATATATACCAAAACAACAGTTCTGCATCTGTCTCTTATTTTGTTAATTTACCAGTTATACTTCACATAAGTCTTTTTTTTTGATCAACAGTCCAACAATTTGGCCATTATTCTTTGTTGTTGGATGCTAATATCATTGTGAACAAAAACAGTCTTTGACACAGCTTCTGTAGTAAACTCTTCACTCATTTTCTCACTTGTTTTTAATTTCTTAACTGTGGAAGGGTTAGCTAGCTCTAACACCCTTGCTAACCACACTCTTGCCCAGTTTCCATGGATGGCCCCTAGTCCTCCCACCACCAGTCCTGTTCTCAAAAATATCCTGAATTAATCTTATAGAAACCCTTCAGTAATTTGAATGTCTCAATCATATCACCCCTTTTCTCATATCAACCAATTTCTGCAACCCACAAATCTTCAACCTGTTCTCATAAGGTTCATTCCATAGACCTGCTATCATCTTGCTCACTCGCCTCTGGATCCTCTCCACCTCCTCTCCCATCAAGAAGAAACCCTGGCGCCCAAGGGTTGAAAAAACTAGTATTCCTTTTCATTTTTTACTTTACAGTTCAAGACAATTTTTTTGCATTTTTCTTCTTAGATGAACAGAAGATCTGCTAATGTTGGATAAAACTTAGTCAAATAATTTACTTAACATGTTTGCAATGGAAAGAGACAAATAGACTCATGTAGTACTTTACCTTCAGGCAGGACATGAAAGCACTCAACAAATGAGTATTTGTTGAGTGCTTTCTGTGTACTTATCAGGTGTATATACTGGAGTTTGGTAGTGCACTGCTCAAAACAATTAGGGGATATTTTAATTTCTGTTGGATAATTATAAATATCTGCAAAATAATTATAACTATTGGGCACTTTATACATGAATAAATATTTCTTACATATGGATAGGGTGCAATTGATGAGATATTGTTTAAATAATCGATATTTATTACAAATTTAACAAATCATACATTTTAGCGTGAAATAATTTTAACAAGAATAACAACAAGAATATCAATTGTTTTGAGCAGTATAGAATGAAAATGACCCTATATAATGAAACATCTTCCCCTACAAGTACATACTACATAGATGCAAACAAAACAAAGGAAATGTTTTACTGCAGCACTAAAAACAGCACACAGTCAGTGAAAAATGGAGTAATATTTAGTATAATTAAAAACAACTGGAATGAACAACATACTGCCATAGTTGCAAACCAAACAAAGTAAAAGTTTTATTGCAGCACCACAAATACAGTACAGTATTGCTTGAGGCATAACTTGCACGAGACAAAGCCTGGAGGGCACATGTTAATAACATAAACATAAAACTAATTTAAAATTCTACAGTTATAACAAATATCTTAAAATATGCATAGTAAAAATGCAAATTTCATTAAATAACTAAGCTTATTTCAATACTACATAAACACGTAAAAAAATTAATGAATATTACAAATTTCTAAATGTACTGCATCCATATATCACATGTCACTGTTTACTAGATGTGCCAGTATGTCGTATCATTGCATACCATCCCAAAACAACTAGCACTATACTATTGTAAGCTACATCTTATCCAAAATTAATTAACCAGCCTAGCCTGAACTCTTAGCTGAGATGAGAATCCAGAACTGAAATAAAAGGACTCAAGACAGAAAGGGATGGAAAAAGTTGGTACATGCAGCAAAGAGCCTTGGAGGTTTAGCAAGCTCAAGAAGCAGCCTAACCACAAGATTAAATAAAAATAAATTATATAAATAAAATAAAAAATAACTAATTACATCAGCCAATCAAAAAACTCTTCTTGCTGACATCCAGCTATTAAGCCCCTACAGTTTGTCTTGCCACTTTGTATTAATTATAGGACTTTAGGTCTTCCTATATCTCTTGTTCCATCTTTGTAACTGATGCATGTCTATGCACACATTTAATGCCAGTTTATTAATCCCTGAAGATGCCAACTTAACTTTTGCAAAATATAGGAAGTAATAATTAAATTATTTTTAGTTATCTAGTCTACGTTGTTAATTTCCTTAAACAACATGATGCTGTTTCATGAAGGTTTCGCAAGTTTCGTTACATTTTCTTTTATATCACATTCTTGTTTAATGCAATAGTTGTGTGCCTTTCCAATCAATGCTATATCTGCTGAGCACGACTGGAAATGCCTGTTGCTTTATGGCAGCATGATAAAATCATGCTTCCCAAGTGTGAGGATTAACAATGCTAATAAGGCTATTTAGGATGTAGAAAGGCAACGTGAAAATGTTGATTGTTCTGGGATATGAATGATGAGCAACAAATATGGTATGAGATAGAGAGAGCATGAAAGAGTAATTGAAAGAAGCAAAATAGAAGAGTGAGAGAGAGTAAAGATAAGTCTACTGTCATGGTATGAGTAAGTTGAGAAGGAGGACTTCATTGCAAATGAGTCAACGAGTGTTTGATGGACAAAAGGACTTACATGGGTTTGGATTTGAATGGATTTGGTGTTTGGAGAATGAAAAAACTCCTGTTGAATGGGATGAGATTGAAGATTCAAAATCATGGAAACTAGAACCATGGAGGAGGGGGGGGGAGCAGGTAAGTATGCAGGTACTAGTGAGGCATGAATGTGAGAATGAACAAAAATTCTTTACAGTGGCACTGGTTGTAATAAATGGGAAGAGTACAGTTATTATAAAAGTATAAGGCAGCTGTGGTCCTAGAGATAATTGCACTTCATGTACACCAATGCCAGAAGCATTCAAAACAAGAAGGAAGAAACAATAAGATGAATGTGAGAGGTATAGCATTTTCAGGGAGGATAGTTATTTCTGATGACCAGCAGTCAAAAAGATTCAGTTGGAGGTCATCATTGCACATAGACACAGGAAATAAAGTAAACTTTATTCGCCAAATATTTCAATCTGAAATTTACAACTCATCAACAGTAGCAGGAAGGCTAGTAGTACAAGGTAGAACGTCAACAATGGATTATTTAAAAACAATACCAGCCACATGATGGTATAAAAGAACAATGAAGAAGCAAGGCCTTAGCTCTCTCCTTAAATAAATGTTGAAATCTGAAACTGCATTGATGGAGTAAAAGTGTTCTAGACCAGAAGATTCTGGAGTCAGTGTCAATTCCATGTTGTGCAAGGACAGATTTCTAAGACATTTTATTAACAATGTAGGACTGGTGTTCTTGCAGAACATTGTCAGTTTGTTCAAAAGAAGAAAAATGGCAATGACAAGGAACTTGGAAAACTCCAGGCAGAGAAAGAGGAAATCATTTAGTTAAGTGTTTCATTAAGTGTGAGGTCTGTTATATGTATTCTTTCGATTAATAAATGATTTGTGGATATTTGGTGAGGATCGAAGGAGGGCAAAGTGTGATCTGAACGAGGAATTGATGAATGCAAATATGAAATTGAAATTGATGACAGAAAGTGCTAGTAGCGAGATTTGAAAGAGAGGAAAAAAATGTTAAAAAACCAGTAAAAAAGAAAATGAGCGATTTGAAAACCGTAACGGAAGTTAAAAGGGACAAAAGTGAGGTGAGAGTAGCGGAAGGAAATGAAATTGAGAGAACGAATGAAACTAGAAATGGCGTGACGAAGAAATCGAAAAAATGGATGATAGTGAAAAAAGAATGAATGATAGCGAAAGTTCAGCGCATGTTGGACCAAAAGTACGGAAACAAAGAAAGATGAATGAGTGTGAAAATGGGAAGAATGATAGCGAAAGTTGGATGCATTTGGGACCAAAAATACGGAAACAAAGAAGGATAAATGAGAGTGAAAGTGAGAAGAGGGGATTGAGAGTTAGAAAGTTAGAAAGACTGAATGATAGAGAGAATGTGGTGCGAGATTCGGAAGTTGAACTGGATTGGATGAGGCAAGAAATGAAATGGATGCGGAATGAAATTAAGAAAATTCGGGTAAAAACTATTAAAATAAATAATGATAGCATGAAAGAGTTAACGAAAGATGAGCGAGAGGCGTTGTATGGTGACTCCATTATTAAAGGTGTGCTGGAGGATAGACTGCACAAGGTATGTTTTCCAGGCGCTAAAATGAGTAGAGTGATTGAGGCATTGGATATGAAGCAGGAGTGAGCAAAAGAGTTAATAGTATTAATAGGTACGAATGATTTGAGAGAGGACAAAGAGTGTGTCAGAATAGATATCAGGAGGCTGCTTAGAAGTATAAAAGAGAATAGCGTGATATGAAGGGTAGTTAGCGTGTTGCCTAGGTATGACTGTAGTGAAATGAGGCAGAAAAGGATTATGAATGATATGCTGGCTGAAATGTGTGAGATGGGAGCACAGTTTGTTAATGTGTGGAATGGGTTTGAGGGATGAAGTGAGCTGTATGGGAGTGATGGACTGCATTTGAGTGGTTATGGTGTGAGTCGCTTGGAGAGACTGCTACTGGAAGGTAGAGAAGTGAATAGAGAGAATGAATCAGATCGAGTGGGAAGTGATGTGGAAGAGTGGGAGAGTAAGACAGGAGAGATTGAAGAGGTGGTTATGAATGGGGAAGTGAGTGGTATGAGTATAGAAAATGAGAGAATGGGTGTGCAAGAGGAGCAGGGAAATGGGGAGGCTCAGGGTGGGCAGGGGTACACAGCATGAGAAAGGTGGTTGCTCCAAGAGGAGGTGAGCATGTGTAGGCAGGAAAGGAATGGGATGACCAGGGATCAAGAGGAAACAGTTGGAATTGAAAAGGGTTTTAAAATGAAGAAGCAGAAAGGGAAATGGCCCTGGTCGAGCATGGAGAGATCACATCGAGCGAGTGGTATCAGTGAAACTAGCTGTAGATCCAGAAATGAACTGTTGTGTTTGTATACAAATGCTAGAAGTATAAGAAACAAGGCAGTTGAAATGGTTGCACTAATCGCGTCTGTTCGCCCAAAGATTGTCGGAATAAGTGAGACATGGTTGGAAGAAGATGACATCCTGACAGGAATAGAGATGGAAGGGTATGATGTGTTTCATGAGGACAGAAGGGATAAAAAGGGAGGGGGTAGTGCTATTGATGATAGAGAAAGAGTTATGTCCATATAAGGTAGAGATACAAGAGGGAAATAGTGCCAGTGGTTTTGAGGCAGTATGGTGTGAGATAGAGGAGAATGGAATCAAATACTTGGTGGGATGTTGTTATAGACCAGGTAATGTGGATGGTGGTGATTTTAATTATGGCAATATAGACTGGAATGATGAGATAGCAACTGGAAGCAAAGAAAATGAGTTTCTTGAGTTTATGAGGGATAACTACCTCAGACAGTATGTAACAGAGGGCACATGAGGATTGAGGGTCCTGGATTTGGTCATCTCATCAGAGGATGTAATTATAAATGAGGTGTCTAATCATCCACCAATTGGTGAGAGTGACCATGAGGTGATTACCTGGGTGGTTGCCGGCAGTGTGAGGACCTCTGTGAGAAAAGGGTATATGTGGAACTAAAAGTTCCACATATACCCATATAAAGGGGGGGGGGGTGATCATGAAGAGCTCAGCAGACAGCTTGCAGGTGGTGTAGTGTGGAATGAGGAGTTAGCTGGAAAAGAGATCAATGCAGCTTGGGGGATTTTCAAAAACTGTTTAGTAGATGCAATGTCTAAATGTATTCCAAGGGTGAGAAGGTTAAATAAGGCGGGTGTGAGATGGATGAATAAAGAGATTAAGCATGTGATACAGAAAAAGAGGGCATTGTGGAGGTAGCATAAGAAAAGTGGAAATAACCAATTCCATGAGGTCTACAAAGACCAAGCAAGGAGGGTGACTTGGTTGGTGAGGGTAGCTAAAGAGAGGTATGAACAGCAGTTGGCTAATGAAGCCAAAAAGAATCCTAAGGAGTTCTTTCGATATGTAGCTAGCAAAAGAAAGAATGATTATGGAAGGATGACATTGATTGGAGAAAATGGTATAAAGACAGCTGATGCAGAATGTGTGGTGGAGATACTTAATGAGCAGTTCATAAAGATCTTTCAATCTTGTGAATGTGACTTCATGGAGGGATTGAGAGCAGTTGATGATGGGGAGGAGAGACTGACTGTAGGTGAGCAAGAGGTGTATGGGGAGTTGAGTAAACTAGATGTTAATAAGGCTGTGGGACTTGATAATATATCACCACGTATTCTGAAAGAATGTGCCAGGGAGTTGACACGTGCCTTGACGTTTTTTTTTAATATGAGTCTTGCACTCGGTCAAGTTCCTAAGGAGTGGAAGGAAGGCAAGATTGTGCCATTTCATAAAGGAGGTGAGCGAACTCAAGCATCAAACTATAGGCCTATCTGTGTGTCAGGTTAAGTTGTTGGAGAAGCTTGTGAGAACTAGGATCCAGAGTTGGGTTGATAACAATGGCATTATCTTTGATGGACAGCATTGGTTTGCTAAAGGGAGGTCATGTTTTAGTAATCTACTTACTTACTTATAATAAAGTTACTACTTCCTTGGACAGAGGAAAAGGATACACAGTAATATACTTGGATTTTGCAAAGGCTTTTGATAGAGTACCTTATGATAGGTTGACAGTCAAACTAGAGCAGATGGGGTTGGATATTAGATTGGTGCATTGGATTGGAGGCTGGCTATCCGATAAGTATCAACAAGTTGTGTATGGGGGAGAGATATCCATGAAAAGAAAAGTCACTAGTAGAGTGCCTCAGGGGTCTGTTTTAGGTCCATTGCTGTTTAACTTGTATATTAATGATATAGGTGAAGATTTGGATGGAGATATTCAGTTGTTTGCAGATGACGCAAAGTTGGGATGAACTATGAAGTGTAGTGAAGATGTTGTGGTCTTACAGGAAGACTTGGATAGATTGAGTGATTGGGCAAGGAAATCGGGATGTGAATTCAATGTTGTAAAATGTAAGGTTTTAAAATTTGGAAAACAAAGATTGGATGCAGAATTTATGCTTAGTGAGAATATATTGTAGGTAGAGGAAATAAGAGATCTGGGGGTGATAGTGGATAAGGATCTAAAATTTAGGGGACACATCGCCAAAATTGTGAAGACAACACAAAGGCTTCTGGGAATGATGCAGAGGACACTGATGTGTAAAAGTAGAGAGATTCTTGTTCCATTGTATAAGGCTTTGATTAGGCCACACCTGGACTATTGTGCCCAGATTTGGCCACCAGGTTTTCAGAAGGATGAAGAGATGTTGGAAAGGGTCCAAAGGAGAATGACTAAGGTAGTTTCTGACCTCTGGAATGTCGAGTATGAGGAAAGATTGAGAAGATGTAATTTGCAGAGTCTGGTGGACAGGAAGAAGAGGGGAGATATGATAGAGACCTACAAGTTGGTAAGGGGTTGTTATAGGATGAATGCTGGAGAAGTTTTACAGAGAATAGTGAGAGATCAGGGGAGAACCAGAGGTCATCCCTGGAAGCTGTATAAAGAGGGTGTGAGAGGCAGGTTTTTTCCCTGCAGAGTTGTGAATGATTGGAATGCCTTGCCTGAGAATGTGGTATCTGCAAAGAGTTTGAATGTGTTTAAAACATGGTATGATGAGCTGTGTGTGTGATATAAGGACTTCCCAGATGAGTCTTTGACTGCATGAGGTCTTGGGGTGGTAATAATAATAATAATAATTTATCTTCAGTCAAGGGAAACCATGAGAGAAGATTTGGAATTTGATTTGATTGTTATGGCACAAAGACATCGAAGGTCATACTGCGTGCCAGGACACAGGTTTACAGCAGTACATATGGTAAACAGTTGAGCAGTTAGTAGGACAATCATAAACATCCATGCCCTTGGTGGGATTCGAACTTGCAGCCTCGTGGCTGGAGAGCAGGTATGCTAACCACTCAGCCAACCAGGCAGTCATGAAGGAAGAATGTTGAACTGCTTTAATATAGGTACATAAGTTAACATACTTAGAAAAATTAAAGACAGAAAACTTAAATTTACATGAAATAAATTTTTAGCTGCAAACTTTTTGCCTGAGTATGATAAGCATCCTTAGTACATCGATAATGGAACATAATATAAAATTATAATAAAAGAATCAATTTCAAAAAAGCTCCACTAATTTAAATGAAATTATTACATATTATAATATAATAATAATCAGGAATTTGCATAAAAATGATACAATAAGACTTCCCATAAAGAGGATAACCGATGGTCATCAGATCAGTTTAAGTTCAGTCAGTGAAGAAAAGTCGCGACTTTTTTTTTTATAAAAGTGCTCTATAAGGAATCTATTTCTATGTAAATGCTTAGTTTTCTTCCAAAAAATTTTACATTTAGTCAAGATGGCATGTTCTGATAGGCCAGACTGTTTCGGTTTGTGGTACTGGACGTAAGATTTATAATCTTCATGACAGATGGCTGCTGATCTTCCAGACTGTCCAAAGTCTACCAGATACCAGTGCATGGGATCTGGTAGACACCATAATTTAAATGTCGTAACCAGTTCTTCTGCATTTCTCTAAATGAAGCTCATGACACACTGAGTGAAATATATAGGAGTAATAAATTCTATCTGCCTGAGTATATATGGCCTGGCACATATAGCCAGATAAATAAAAATTTCATTCTTCCTTCATGTAAAGTGCAGGCACTCCATGAGAAAACAAATGGTAAAATATTTGTTGCATTTTTTGCACATAGGTGAGTCATCAGCCCCCAGTAAATAAGAAAGTCTACGATGACTGTAACCTATGCAGAGCCTAGAAAGATCAACTTCCTCTTTTCTGTTTCTACATTGACAAGACTAACAATGCTTAATTTCAGGCTTAATCACATGCAATTTGTCAGTGTTTCCTGCCACAATTGCAATTGGATAATAAGCTTCAATCATATAAACTATCTGTAGTTTTCACTTCCACTCTACTGGTGCAGAACATCAGTAGAGTGGAAGTGAAGGAGGCCATGAAGAGGATGAAGAATGGAAAATCGGTAGGCCCAGACAGGATTCCAGTGGAGGCCTGGAAGGCACTGGGGAAAGAGCGAATTGACTTGCTGTCGGACCTGTTCATGAAAGTTTGCCAACAGGAAAATATACCTGAGGAATGGAGGGAAAGTACTTTTGTCCCCATCTACAAGGGTAAAGGGGATGCACAAGACTGCAAGAATTACAGAGGAATAAAGTTAATGTCCCACACAATGAAAATCCTAGAAAGGGTTCTTGATGGAAGATTGAGGAAGGAGGTGGAGATTACAAAGGAACAATTTGGCTTCATGCATGGTAGATCAACAACAGATGCTATCTTTGGTTTACGGCAGATGATGGAAAAGTTTCAAGAGAAACAATGGGAGCTACATCTGGTGTTTATTGATCTGTAGAAAGCATACGATAGAGTGCTAAGGCAAGACGTCTGGAGTTATCTGAGGAAGAAGGTGGTACCGGAGAAATATGTCATGTTGGTGCAGGAGATGTACAGAAATGTGAAGACGAGTTCGAACCTGTCTGGGACAGACGGAAAGTTTTCAAGTAACAGTTGGCTTGCATCAAGGGTCAGCATTAAGTCTGTTTCTGTTTAATATTGTGATGGAGGTGGTGACAGAGGAGGTGAGAGAAGACGCGCCTTGGACAATGTTGTATGCAGATGACGTCTTGCTGTGTGCAGATTCGAGAGAAGAAGTGGCAGCTAAACTGGAAAGATGAAATACTGGAAGAGAGAAGTATGAGACTGAGCAGAAGTAAGACAGAGTAGATGGGACTTTAGATACTTAGGTTCAACAGTGGAAGAAAATGGAAGGGCTGAGAAGGAAGTAGGATGCAGGATACAAGCAGGTTGGAGGAACTGGAGAGAGAGAGATGGCTGGAGTGCTATGCGATAAGAGGGTGCCAATCAATCTGAAAGGCAAAATCTATAGGACAGTAGTGAGGCCAGCTATGACATATGCTATGCAAACTGTGGCCCTGAGAAAAATTAAAATCAGTAGGATGGAGGTAGCAGAGATAAGAATGCTTAGGTGGATGTGTGGTGTGACCAGAAAGGATCGTCTGAGAAATGACTATGTGAGGGGAACAGTGAAAGTTACGAACTTAGGCGCGAAGATACAGGAGGCAAGGTTGAGATGGTTTGGTCATGTGATGAGGAGGGAAGAAAAACATGTGGGAAGAAAGGTCATACAGATGGATGTGCAAGGAAGGAGGAAGCGTGGACGGCCAAAGAAGAGATGGAGGAAGCTGGTAGAAGAGGACTTGAGAATGAAGAACTTGGATGTGGTGACAGCCCAAAACAGGAGGATGTGGAGGAGACTCATCATTAACAGCAACCCCACTTAAGTGGGACAAGCTGCAGAAGAAGAAGAAGCCTATATATGAGACTATCAAACAGTGCATGGAAAACGTATCAGCTGATGTAGCATATGCATCTACAGTCTCATTTCCTTTCATTCCACTGTGGCTGGGAATTCAGAACAACCAAATCAAAATTAAGGTTCTTCAAAGCATTGGATGTGGATGTAACAAAGGAAGGGGGAAAACCTGTAAAGAACTCAATGAATCTGTATAAATCGTACATTTTTCATAGCAGTTTTATTTTATGTGCATAAGTGCAAGCTGAATGACATGCAACTCTGTCTTCAAGAGTGTTGGTGAATAAGGACTCAAAACTAACCATTAAATCTGATGGTCAAAGAGACAAATTCCTCACTTTTAGCAAAAAACCCAAACAGTTTCTTATTTGGTGAATTTGGCAGTTTAGTAGCTGGGATAAAAACTTAGCTATGTAATGTTGCACTCTCCAGTTTGGTGGAGAGGCACATCTCTCCTCCCAGTGAAAAACAAAGACGAAAAGTGGGTATTCAACATATCAGGATGAAATTCTTGTTCTATCAAAAGGACATGATCTTGTTATAGTTATCAAAAAACCATATTCAGATTTCCTCCACAATACTGAACATAATTTATCCAATCTCCCCAGTGATGATGCTAACATTTTTCATTTAGCATTTTCCTCTATACTACTTAATGTCAAATTTTCTCCCTTCTAACATTTCATCAGTAAAATTTAAAGCCTGATGGTCACTATGATGATAAGCCATCTCACCAATACCAAAGCTATTATTGCCATGGATTCTGCTGAATATAGAAGAAAAATATCACTCCTACTTATCAAGAAATTGACCACAACTCCACAAATAGCCAATTAAAAAAAACTAAATTCACTGCTTGATTAACACACGAGTCTTGATTAGAGATACTAAGGATAAACTAAAGATCTACTTTGCTTGCTCCACATTTTTATAGTCTACCTTAGACCACAAAGAAGGTGTTAAATTCCCATTATTTCTCAACTATTTTCTTATTGGTTTGAACTGAGTTTATTTTCCAAGTTTCTTTGACAGTTTTTCTCTTAGCTTCTTCTCAAGTATGTAATTCATAAATAAACCTTCAAATTCTATCTTCATAGGGTTCTACAGATCAACGGTCATCTTTATCACTTCCCTCTGGATCTGCTCTACCATCTCCTCTTCCACAAAAGAAACCAAAGCAACCAAATCTGATCACAGTAGTAGTCCAAATGTGGTAGTATCAAACTTTATAAAGGTGAATAACTTCCTTATCTCTATGTACTGGTGTGCTTTTTTAACAACCGAGTGATCACTGTGGTTCACAAGAGTGCAAGGACCAGATTTTTTGCTTGGCAATGGTAATTTAGTTGAATTGTATTATTTTGAAATTGCTATAAAAACAGTGGCTGGAGAACAAAATTAACACTGTCCAGTTAGCAAGATGAAAAAATCATGCTGATTCCATATGGAATGGTGAATGCGAGGAACAGGTTGTCAAAAGTGCCTGTGGGTGCTGTATCAGTGAATGAAATTAAGGGACATATAACAGGCACTGTGTGCCAATTATACTTCCTAAAGTATGTAAATAATGGATAATGTAAGTCTCTTGCAAGTCTTCAGACTCCACTAGTCACTTACCTTCTCTGAAATATTCTGCACCATCATATATTATTCTTTGATGTCAATATGCTCATTCATTTTACATTTTTCTTGCCCCCTATAGCATTTTATCAAATCATCTTGCCCTTATAGTAAGATTTGATTTTATCAAATCAAAAATTTTCCTCATCTAACTTATCAATACCTTTATCACTGCTTTCAAGATTCTGATCAGTCTATAATTCGCTACCTGTCTTGAGCCTCCTTTATCTAATGAAATTGTTTTGTCCTCTTTCTACTCCTATTGGATCTTATCAGGGCTGAGAAAAAACAATTTGGTCAGAGTCACTGCCATTCATTTTTCTCATAACAAATGGATTGATATCCAATTCAATCCCAGGATTCACACTGATTTTCATATCCTAAGCACTTGTGTGTCACACAGGCAACTGCAATATCTCCACCTGAACGATATGCAAAGCCATCACTCAGTAACTCAAATTATTTCTTGTACTTCTGTCACCACACCTCTTTATCATCAGTTCCTTAAACCTATCTTTCCATAACAATTATTCCTTTTACTTGCTACAGAGTAAAAGAACTCCTTGGGCTTTCCTTCAGCCTGCTTGAGTAATGTTCTCCCTTAACATAATTTTGCACTGTTATAAGACTTGTCACCTTCTTGTGTGCTACATAATGCTCAATGAGCTTACCACCTTTCTCTTTCTATACCACTCCACAATTTCATCATTATTTTAAAGTCTCCTGTTTTCAGGATAACTTAATATTTATTTAACTAATGTATTACTCTAAAATAATAATAACAATAAATAAATAAGTGGATGATTTTCAAAGATAAACAATCTAATAAAACGACATTTCAAATAATCAAAACCTTCCAGATACATAGTAGTATAAGCACAAACGCATTCAAACAAATTAGTAATATTTGACCACTGCTCAATGTCTCAACTGTTTTTTTTTTTTTTTAATGCTAAAATATCACGGCACGCACTCAACTAAAATATGTTTTCGTGTCTTCAAACGATATATAGAAATAATGGAACCACGAGTGGATTAATAAATAAATAAAGTCTAAAAACTTCTTACGATGTCTCCAATTAACATTGGCTGTTTCAGTCCATTAAGTCGTTTTTCCTTCCGCATCTTATCTGTTTCTGTCAGATGCGAATCGGGTAAAGAATCCGTATCTTCAGATACCTCGCTGGTGACAGGTGCATCCTTTTCTGACACGTCGCCATCCACCTGCAAGCCATGAGGATTTGTAATGTCATTTGAACTCGAAGGATTCCAGCGATTTTGTCCACTAATCTCTTTAACAGAAACGTCGACTCTGTTTTTCCTTCCCCCTTTGACGTTCTTCTCCTTACTATCCATTTTTTTTTTAGTTAAACGAAGAATTATTCATGTATACTACATTTCTACTTACTATAACAGCACCCATTACAAAAATCCGGTTCTCTTAAAATATACGCACAAAATTCATTGCCTAAGACCGCCATCTAGGGACTGTTTCGTTCATCTGACACGCTGCTATATTCTAACTACTGTACTGACTTGTGCTATACTTATCTATTCGAATAATTCCACAGTGCATCGTGTTCAACATATACAACTCATACAGTAACAGAAAATAAAGTCGTTGATATTAGCATTTGAACACCTATATTTTATAAGAAAAATGCACAAAGAAATATTAATCAAAACGAAAATACAATTGTGATGAACAAAGGATGAAAATTTGATCTAAAATTTGAAGTTGAACTGTGAATAGGTGAAGCTAGTGGCTGCGCGAGTCGTAACATATTTAATGTTAAAGACAGAATTAGAAATGCCAAAAGTAATCAACAAGTGGCTGAACATCTGTGTGGAAGAGAGTGGATAAAACTGGTGAATAATGTTCATAAATATTTTTTATATATATAGTTATGTTCATAAATCAATCGATTTCATTAAGGGGGATCGTGGATTTTGTGCTTGGCGATTTAGTGATTTTTATAAGATTCAGACTTGTTCAGAAATAAAATACTCACCAAAGGAGAAAGTGAATACCTAGGTTCTGCGATTCTGAAGAGAGGAGAGGAGATCTTTTTATGCCAAGACAAGATTTTCAAATGTATCCTCTTATCGGAAAATTTGAATAATATCTAGGTAGAAGTAAAAGAAAAAGTTCTCTCTCTCTCTCTCTCTCTCTCTCTCTCTCTTTGTCGATAAATAATGACAAAAATAAATAAACTCGTAGATTTTAAAAAAACTAAATAATTCTTCTACTTGTTTTGCTGTCTTTTGACTGACAGCATTTTCAGAAAGATTTATATGAACACAAAAAAAAGATCTAAACCCTTCGAAAAAGCCGTTATTTTGCAAATTTAAAAACGTAAGTAATCAAGCTGTGCGGTTAGCCTAGTGACTATGCGCTTCGCAACCATATCTCGTCGACAATGTGAGGAGCTTAAGAATCTTCCTCAGCCATAGTCAAGTCAGCCAGTCTTGGGTGTGGACAGCAGGGTTTTTTCCACCAGTTTATCTTAGTTTTTTCATCCCGCAAGCAGGCAAACCAGTCCTGTGAGCACACAGGCTACAGTCATAAGAAACTACCTTGCTTATAAACATTTCCCTAGTATGGTAGCATACAGCTACCCCCCCCCACACACACACACCACCCGTATGGCTGAGGAAATAGAAAAGAATAGAATCATTAGGCACATTATGCAGAGTCTGTCTATTGTTTATTATTCCCATGTGATACTTCCAAGACGTCCTTGGACTCATCGCGGGAGACCACATTATTCCACACTAAACTCATCCTCTCCCTTACTCAATCTTCTAGTTACACAACACTGCTACCATCAATACATTCAACAGATCAACCATCAACAATGTCTTCTACGGACCACCACCAATAGTGTATTTTATCAGTAAACTGTGTGTGTTCTCTTGGCGATTTGCCTGTATGAGGCATAAACATTCCGAGTTTCTAGAAGATAAAAACATACTTACATATGAGGTCAGCTAACTTACCTTTAATTGGTGGGGGCGGGGGGGAATCAATATAAAGATTACCTTGTCACAAGGAAAATAGAACTTGTCTTTTACAATCGAAGGCCGATCGTACCATCGTTCTTCTTCTTATTGTGCTACGGAGGTGCTCCAAACTTGTAAGTGTTTACACTTATAACGCTTCAGACTTGTAAGTTTCAAAACTTCTGTTATTAAATAATAATAAAAAACTGAGTTTTTATTTAGTCATAGATAACTAAAGAAATAATGAAAACTACAAGATTCACCACTAAAATTTGTAGCTTCTTCTAAGGAAAAAATACATAAAAATAAATTTAATAAATAATAAAATAAAATAAATGAAATTATAAACTAACATTATTAAAACAAACGGACCCAAAACGTGAAAAGTGTAAGGTCGCATGAGTTAGGCATTGTTCAGTACTGTGCACATGTAGTTGGCTGAAATGTTGAATTCTGACTTATGAAAAGATCTGATAAGCGATTTCCAAATATCATACAGAATAATACCTGATTCCTATTAAGTGTGCTTGCGAAAATGTAACTATAGTAGATTATTTAATATTGCAAACGATAAAGTTGTCTTCAATATAAGACAGGGAGCTCTTATGCCTGTCCCACTCAATGCTGTGGTGCAGGTAGGAAAGATGAAAACCACGCTCGAGTTGGCTCCTCTGGTGTTGTTGTTACGTCTCCCACGCGACCTTGCTGTCTTATTTCAAAACTTCTTGAAGTCTGGCCTATGTAAGAATGGTCACAAGATTGTTCATATTAAATGCTGAGACTTTTGACCAATAACTATAATTCCAGCAATGAGTATAAAAAAAATCAGCTAACGCCTTTTTATTCCTGTATATAGGGAGTAGGCGAGGCAGTTTAAGCCCTATCTAACTTTTGGAGACTGAGTGGGCAGTTCAATCTCAACTGGTACCCAATCAGAGATAGCTGGCCCAAGGCTATCACTAATTAAGCGGCACGTAGTGAAGAGAGACCGCTCAACAAGTGCTGCCATCTCATGGTCCCTAACCCTAATACTCGTATTTAATGTCTGAAATAATGTGGGTTCTACGGTCGATTTTCTTGAGTTTTACGGGACGAAAAACCCGAGTTTCCGGGTGAAAAAACCCGCTTGCCCGTGCCAGAGATCGACTAACTCGGGAACCGGTCAAAAAAAGGCTTAGAAAAATTTCTTCTAGTCGCCGACTAGATTCGAAACCAAGACGTCTTTCTTCGTGCGGTCAAGCACCGTGGTGTGCAAACGCCACATTCACTGAGCTAATAACAAAATTGATCATTTTTACCTAACACCAAGGGAGTGGAAACAGGGTAAAATTGTTCCACTGCATAAAGGTGGGTGATAAGGCTGTGCAAATTATAGGGAAATCTGTATATCTAGATTTGTGGTGAAGGTACTGGAGAGGTTGGTGAGAAGATGGATACAGAAATGGGTTGATAAAATTACTTATGTACTATAATAAGGTGATAAATACCTTGGAAATGGGGGGATGTATATACAATAGTGTACGAATACTTGGATTTTGTAAACGTTTTTAATAAACTACCACACCACACCACAAGCTGGTAAATAAATTGAAACAGACGAGACTGCATAACAGAATTCTGAGTTGGATCAGTAACTGGCTGTCAGACAGGTATCAAAAAATTGTCTATAGGAGTGCAGTATCCCAAAAGAGGAAGGTAACTAGTGGTGTAGCAAAGGGGGGTAGTTTTGGGACCATTGTAAGCTAATTTGAATGTTAGTATTGGGATGGGTTTAACTAGTGATATGCAGCTGTTTGCTGATGATGCAAACTTGAGAGAGCAAAGCAGAGTCAACTAGATGTTACGGCCTTACAAGGGGACTTGAATAGATTGCATGAATGAGCAGGTAAGCAGAACTATCAGTTCCATGTTATAAAATGCAAGTTTTTGAGATTTGATAAAAAATGATGGGATGTAAAGTTTACACTTGGTGGGGAAACTTTAACGGATATAGAGGAAATGAGATGCGATATCTAGGAGCAATGGTGCGGAGGACCTTGACATGCAGAAATAGAGAGGTTATGATGCCTTGATCAGGTCTCATATGGATTATTGCGCACAGATTTGGTTGCCTGGTTTTCATGGTGACTAGGATATGTTTGAAAGGGTCCAGAGAAGATTCACAAAAGTGGTCGGTGGTCTTTGGAATGTAAGCTGCAAAGCCTGGTGAATAGCAAGAAGAGGGGGGGGGGATATGATTGAGACATATAAGCTAGTCAGGGGTTGTTATCAGGTTGACATGAAAGATATTTTTCATACAGTGGGAAAGGGGGCGAATAAAACAAGTGGCCATCGCTGGAAACTGTATAAGGAGGGTGTGCATGTGCAGAGGAGTCAGGAGAGATTCTTTGCATGGAGAATGGTTTTGGTGAGTGGAATGCATTGCCTAAGTGTGTTGTGAATGTAAACACGTTAAATTCGTTTAAAGCACGATTGGATGAGCTTTATGTGTAATAGTGTGTACCTCCCACGATGAGTCTCTAACTCCATGGAGGTCAGATAATAATAATAATAATAAATCACCTTTTTTCTAATTATACTTATTGGTCGAAAGTCTCTTTATTTAATACGAACAATCTTGATGGGAAAGTCAAGAAAAAAGTACTTCGCCTGGATAATTTAATTTAAAATTCCAAAAGTCCAAATTATTAAACCAACTTACATATCTGAAGCATTGTGGAGACTATAATGTCATCTCTAACTCTTATTTCAAACAAGGTTTTCATTCTAGAAGAGCCAAATGTATTTATCGCAAGGTGGCTATTGATGTTTGGAGCTACAGAATATCCAGAACGTTCGCTATTGACCAAGATTCTTTATGTTTTGATTTACATTACATATTAAGAAACTCCACATATGCCGACCTATGGTATTTTTAGAACCATTTTTACAACAGAATTTTTTTATTCTGCAAAACAGACAAAAATCAACAAGTTTAACGCTCTTTGCAGTAACAAAAAAGTTTGCTTTGACTGTTTCTTTACCTGATGAAAAAGTTTTAGTTAACGTCTCCAAGCATAACTTGATAAAAATTGAATCTAGTTTTTACGGTTGAAAATTAAACGCTCATAGAAGCAATACAAGATGTAGTCAGACTGTACCGACGAATCTGACCAGGAAAAAACAACAGAAAAAGGAGCTGGAAATGGCACACAAGGATTCAGAGTTAGAAAATGTGTTCCTTTAATCAAAAACAAGAATTAATTGAAGAATTGGATAGGAAAAATATAAAAAATAGCTTGTATATCAGGGGAAAAAAAGTAAAGGTAAAGGAATGTGTAAATTTAAATAATTATCAGATTTTTTTCAGTGGAGCATAAAAACGAAAGAGAGCTAAAGCCGGTGTAGAAATAATAACATATGAGGATTTTCAAAATGAAATAAAAGAATGGGAATACATATCTGAAAGAATACAGGGAATTAACAAAAAAAAAAACTTCAAGGTAAAACCTTTAATAAAATTGGTGCCTATAGCCCCTGAAGAAGAAAAACTGAAAACAGAAATTAAAAAATTTTATGAAACGCTACACAGAACTGTAAATGGGGGAAAATAATCATCAGCTAAATTAATAATACTAGCAGGAGACTCAAATGCAAGGATTGAAAACAGTGTGATACCAGGACCCTCCGCAGCTTAGTCGGTATAGACTAAGGTCGGAAAGACCTGAGATTCGATTCCTGTCGGTGACGTCAGGAACCTTTATCTGGCCTCTTTCGACGAAAGGCGAATTAGCAGGTTTCATTCAGAGGCAGGGGATTTTATCAACCGGAAACTCGGTCCCCCCCAGAACAGGCAAACTTGCACCGCGAACACACAACGGATTGCCGTCAGGGACACTTAAGATCCAGCTATATATATTCGTCAGCTATGCAAATTAGGTATGATAAAATTAAGGGGAATGAGATAGTGCCGTACTTCTCCGTGAAAGGGGCCTCACGGCCGCTGTATCATCATGCGAATACTACTACTACTAGTGTAATACCAGACATACGTCAAAGATTCAATAAAACAACCCAAAACTCAAATGAAATAAAATTACTTCAGATTTCTACAGAAAACGAGTTTAAAATAAATAATACCAACAGTCATCTGTAGAGCAGAAGCATGAACAGTTAAGAAAAGAGAGAGAAGAAAAAAACTGCTGGCATTTGAAATGAAATGCTTAAGAAAAATAAATAGAACAAGTTGGATAGAAAAGAAAACAAACATCACAGTCAGACAAGAATTATCGTATAAAAAGACAATAATAGAAAAAATTAGAAAACAACAACTGAGATGGTTTGGCCACACTGTACGCATGGACGCAGGCAGACTTCCTAACGTCCTGATCAATACTTTTCCAACTGAAAAAAGAAGACCCGGAAGATCAAGAATTACCTGGCTGAAATCAATAAAGAACATCTCGGGATGCAGAACATATAAGGAACTTTTTCGGACAGCAAGGAATAGAGAAGACTGGAAGATCCTGTTCAAGAGAAGACTCGACTTCTCTTCTTCACAAAATGTGTTGGTTCTGTTATAAATAACAGAGAACAAATGTCTACCATAGATTTTATAATAATAACAAATAGAACAGTAGAACAAGATGAAATATTGGATATTAGAGTTCTAACATCTACAGATATTGATCGTGATCATGGACGACTGATGTAAAAATATAGAATCCAACAAAACATAAAGTAAAAAGCAAAATAAAGAAATATAATCAAATGAATTTAACGTCAAATTATTACAAATAGATTAAAAGAACAATTTAAGAAATGTTATCATTAATGAGGAATCTATACCTTCTTACTGAAAAAAAAAAGTCAAAAGGAACATTAAACTAGCAGCATATGAAGTGCTGAGAAAAGTGTAAAATACAAAGCAAGATGGATCCGATGGCATATTGAAGAAATAAACGCACTATCACAAATTAAAAAAAAACTCCATTTAATAAACATTTATGAGATAAAACTAATAGAACCAAATATGGAAAATGCAAACGAATAAGAAATGAAATAAATAACAAACTAAAATTCATAAAGCAAAAAATATGATTATTACAAAAATAATATTACACTAGCTGAATTAGGAGTTTATGGAGCACATCGAGAAGTATGGAGAAAGATCCGAAATCAAACAAAGAAAATTATGAATACATAAATATTATACTAGTCGCAGAAAGACAGCAATGAGTTTATCAGTTGAAGGTTAGTTAGCCGATCTGATACGGTGGTAGCAGGAATTTTTCTCCCGGAAACTCGGGGTTTTTATAAACTCAAATAAACGCAAGGCAGGAAAAAAGAGAATATTATAATGGAATCGACATATTAATAGGCTGAACCTTAAAAATAACAGTTAAACTAGCAAGAAACTGGAAACCAAATACAAAAAGATCTTTTTTTTTAGACAAAAAAAAAAAAAAAAAGCGATGGACAGACTGCCTTCATTGAAAAATTGAAGACGCAATCAGCTGAAGCTTAGATAAAGAATTAAGAAGAAGAAAAAAAAAAACAGAAGCGAATATATTTAAAAAAAATTAACTTTGCAGACACGTCCGAAATTCCTACATTGATTATATTAGCGGCGTAGAAAAAGGGTTCTTTTTACTCTCCCACAGTCACCTTTTTTGCAAACGACATCATACTGAAGACTGCAGTCCTCTCTCTCTTTCTCTTCATCACGCATTCTAAAACGCAAATCACTATTTCAAAATATCAGCTGTCTGATTAAAGAAAAAACAAGATCATCAACATAGGTAACAAGAAACGCATCAGTTATCATCAATAGAGCTGACTATTGATTTTTCTTTCAGATTCGTCCAATTATGCTGTATTAGACCACACCCTAATTGTTCAAATAATGAAGAGAATTGATCTTTTACGCAACATGCTTACGCGGCCTACAGATTTTAATAGAAAGTTGACACCAGTTCGTCCTTTTGCCTAACAACTATATGAAATTAAAAAATAAAAATAAAAATAAATTAGCTAATGCCTTTTATTCCCATATAGGGAGTAGGCGAGGCCGTTTCAGCCCTATATAACTTTTGGAAACTGAGGGACAGTTCAATCTCCACCGGTAGCTAATCAGAGATAGTTGGTACAAGACTACCACTAATTATACATGGCGTCAGTGAAGAGAGGCGACTGACAAGTGCCGCCATTTCGTGATCCTTAATCCTAACATTATGTTTACTGTCTGAAAATAGTGTGGGTTCCACGGTCGATTTTCTTGAGTTTCTCTCTCTCTCTCTCTCGGATCTCCTCGTGTCTGAGAACTCGTGACCTTCCTGATGATGCCTAGCCATTTCTTTCTCCCCTGTGCTTCTCTTATTGTTTGTTCTAGTTTAAGTCCAGTGATTCTTGATATTTGGTCAATCCACCTGTAGGGGGCTCCTCTTTTTCTTTTCCCACACGGTTTACCCTGGATGATTATTTTTTCCAGGAAGTTGCCTTCCATTCTATCCAAAACATTGCACTATTCACTTGTCGGTTCTGTTTGTCAGTCGTGTGGATATTCAGTTCTTCTAGGATACTTTATTTGTTCGTTTTTCTGTCCAAGACACTCTTAACATTCTTCTCCTGCACCAGAGCTCGAACGCCTCAATCCTTCTTCTGTCATCTTTTGTCATTGTCCAAGACTCAGAAGCATAGAGAAAAATCGAAAAAACTAAGTTTTCTACAAGCTTAATTTTGGCGTTTTTGGAGATGTGTCTGTCTTTCCAGATCTTAGCTAAATCAGTCATCACTTTCTTTGCTAGTGCTATTCTTCTTCTTCTTCTTATCTCTTTTTACATCCTTTTTTTTTGTTGTTATTATCACTCCAAGGTAATTGAAATTGTCGACAATTTCAATTCCTTCTATATATATATCTCCTCTGCGTTGTTTAAAACTATTATTTTGGATATGTCTTGATTTATTCGTAAACCATGGCTTTAGCTTTTCCATTCTAATCGATTTAAAATGGATTTTAATTCCTGTTCATTTGTTGCTATTATCACTGTGTCATCTGCGTATCGTAGGTTAGTTATTGTTCGGTCACCTAATTTAATTAATGCATCCATTCCATTTTTCTAGAGATCTTTTCATTATAGTTTTGCTGTAAAGGTTGAATAGTAATGGTGAGAGTATGCATCCTTGTCTTGATCCCGTTTCAAATTGGAATGCAGGGGACACTGAGTTTTTAATTCTTACTGTTGCTTGATTTCATTGATATAAGTTCTTTATGAGAGTTACTAGATGGTTTGGTATTCCTGATTCTTGCATGATATCCCATAAAATATCCCATCTCATACAGTCAAAGGCCTCAGAGCAATCTACAAAGTATTAAAAAAAGAACGAAAAACGAGTTTTTTTGGGGACAAAACCACTAGCCCGTGCCAGAAATAGACTAACAAGGTCGGGAAAAAAAAAGGTTTAAAGTTCCTCTAGTCGACGACTAGAATCGAACTTACGACGCTCTCTCTTCGGGCGATTTAGCACCATGGAAGGTACATTCCATCTCCACTGAACTACACAGGCGAATTTTTCGGAAAACCAAAGGTTCTGAAATCAAATATTCCTATTTAACAGATATCGGATTGTACGAGTTCACTTATATATTTTTATCCACGCATCTTTCTAATCTATTAAAGAACCATATGACATACAGATTCCTTCATAAAGAACTTTGCACCCTTATCCAGAAACTATCTTTCTAGCAAGTTTAGATATCGTTTCCTTGTTCAACAATGTCCATGTAGATTAGGTCATAGAGCTTATTAATGATCTGTTTCCTGTCGATATCTCTCAGTTCCTTAAACATTGTTCAGAAACTGAGAGATCACTTCAGATGGAATGGTCAAATTTACAAGCATCTTTCCGAATTCGAAAAGGGCAGTCCCCTCTGTGCCATGTGGCAATCTCTTGATAGAAAATTTCGATAAACGTTTTCACATATCCACAATTTCTTAAACCCTCAATCTGGCAGAGATATGTTGACATTTTCATCTGGAATTATAGTGAGTCTGATTTAAATATTTTCTTATTAACTAATTTCAACATAAAGGCTTGCGATGTATAGTTGGTGTATATCGCAAGCCTATTCACACGTCGTTACATAAATCATTTTGTCTGTGACGTTTCAAAAAACTAGATATCATTCCTAAGCTGAAAAAATTGGCAATCTCCATCACAGAGATGAAGTAAAATTTCACTTCACTTCAACTTGTTCGAAACACATATTCAAAATATACATGCTGCCATCCTCTAATCCAGCTCCAAGCAAGATCGTGGCATTCACTACATGGCTTCAGTTTCTAATTCTTACATTGGTGAACTTGCTATAAAGATCACTAGTCTCCTTAAAACTCATTGCATCAAGGTAGCTTTCAAGCCTATTTTCAAGACTATGCGAAGTTCACTCTGCTCTCCCAAAGACCACCGTCCTTCTATAGAATTTCATGATCTTATGGCCTTTCCTATATAGACCAGACTTCAAAAAGTTTTGAAATAAGACGGAAAGAACACATGGTGGCGTGAACAACAACAGATAAGACAACTTTAGCTTAGCTTTTTCATTTTTTCCCATACATTCAACATTGAGTGAAAAAAGAACTCCATGCCTTATATTGAAGGCAACTTCGTCGTTCGCAATATTAAAGAATCTACTATGATCATCTTTTTCACAAGACACACTTAATAGAAATCAGGCATTAATCATGTGTGATATCTCGAAAGCACTTCTCAAATCTTTTCATACATCAGATTTCAACTTTTCAGTCAACTGCCTGAGCAGTACTGAGCAGTAGCTAACTCATGGCGTCTCACGTTCCACTTGTTTTTGGTCAGTTTATATTGTAATGTATCCTACATAAATATAAAATATAAATCCACTAACGCCTATTATTTCTTTATAGAAAAGGCGATGGCTATTTTAAAAATGTTAGTTTACGTTTATCTTTATTTTTAGGCATTTTTTACCCAGAAGATGCTACATGTTTTAGAGGAAAACCAGTAGGCTTGATTATTTCTGTAGTTATTCAAGACCAAACAAAAATCAGATCTTTTTTCTAAATTGTGATTGATAACGCAACAGAAGTCTTGAATTCTACATACATGAATTAAAGATTTCCAGATATCATAACGTATAATTCCTTGGTTTCAGTTTAATGCGCCATTGAGTAAATTACTTCAGAAGACTAAACAATCTTGTGAAATTATTTTCTTCTAAGTGAGGCATGTAGGTAGGTCAGTCTACAATGTAATGTTCTGAGAGAATGAGTACAACTAGACCATTCCTATTTTCTCATCATTCGTTTCCATTGTCCAAGTGCTTTTTTGACATCTTCAGGTTGCTCTCAGTCCAAAGACGGCAAGATGAAAAATCAGTGTTCAAAAAATCTATGCATTATACGTAAAAATTATTGGTATAGTTGATTAGAAAGTCCTTGTTGTTGTATAAAAATTGAAGTCAACAATTTATAATGATTTCAGGCACTTAAAATGGTGTAGAGAGACCAGCATTTAAGTATGTATATATATATATATATATATAGAAATATACACTTCTTGGAAAGAAGTCAAAGGACACCTTCATGGGCAAGCTGCATCGTACCATGTAACGAGTTAGGTGTTTGTAACAGGTATAAATTGGACGAATATGATGCTCCGAAGTCAGTGCAACTGTATCCAGGTGAAATCACTATAAGAAGGGAAATGATGAATTTGGAAAGAGGCATTGTCATAGGATGCCATGTGGTAGGCCTATGTGTTCGGCAAATTGAGCCATCCAAGCTTAACAATCAGTGATACAATACTGAGATAGAAGCGGAAAGAGCCAACTGCAAGTGTTACCCACAGTAGACGACCACCCACCATATTAACCAAACATGATCGTGGGGTAATATATAAAAACCGCCATTCATCTGCCAACACGTTAAATGGGGAGTTCCGGAAATTGATTGGAACACGAATCTACACAAAACTATTCAGAACCGAGACTCACAAAACGTGTTTCCATGATAGCACTAATTATGCATGCCCCACATTACTCGAACAAATGGTCTATTTCAATCACAAACTGTTATGTTACAACATATTCCTGAAATGTATGGGTGTCAGTTTGGATGGAACTCTATCCTTTAAATCACATATTAATATAGCATCCAAGTTAAAAACACAAAACAACATACTGCAAAAACTATGCGCAACAACTTGAGGCATATCACCAGCAAGGCTTCGCTGCACTACTCTTGGTCTTGTTTACTCTGCAGCTGAATATTGCTCACCTGCATGGCTGAATAGCACCCATGTGTACTTGTTCTATGCTCAGCTTATAACATCACTATGCGCCTCATTTCGGGAACTATGAAATCACCCCCAACCTACTGGCTCCCAGTGCTGTTACATTCCACCTCCATAGATCCTATATTCTTCTATCTGAATATAGCAAAATCATGAAAATACAAGATCTCCCAATCCACGATGACATCCCGCTCCTAGAAATAAATAGGCTAAACTCAAGGCACAATCCAATCCTAGAGAAAAATCTTGCGAAGACAAATTTTAACATGAAGGAGAAGTGAAAACAGTCCTGGTGGGGACCTCCATGCATTAGCGGCCCCAACCCAGATGCTTTTGGGTTTTGAGCTAAAATGGAAAACTTGGGTGTACTCTTAACAGAATTCGCACCAATCATGGCAGATGTCCAAGACCACCTTTACAAATGGGATTGATTGCCTCACCCAGGTGCAATTGGGAATCACTCCCACCAGACAATTATTCATATCACAGTAGCATGTGCTCAATGGGCATACCATGGAAACCTACTTATCAGACTTCATACACCCTAAACCAAGTGAAGTTGATTGGATAAGCTAAAATGAACATACCGTTATGGCTCATTCCTGAGTGACTCCTTTATGACTGTTTTATACCATGTTGAATTATTTTTGTGTATTTTATAGTAAATCTTTATATATATATATATGTATATATACACTAAAGATTCTTGTAATGTAGCTTTTTCATGTATGAGCCATATGCTAAATAAATAATAAACTCGAACAAACATGCAAGGTCATTTCAATGGTGCAAAAAGCATGTCCAGTGGGACGTGAAAGCTTAGAAAGCTGTATTATGGGGCGACAATAACAAGTTTGATAAAAGTAGATTTGAGTGATTTGTATCCTGAATAGTATCGGCACATGTGTTGGATAACCAAACTGTGAAAAGCACCGATAAAAATTGTTGTAGGAACGAAATGAGGACAAAATTTGGTTTGACAAATGAACACAATTCACCAACCAGAACAATAATACTCAAAATTAAAGATCATACCCCATTTTATAATTTCAGGCAGCACATGTTCTAAAATGGAGGTGTGAATATTCGCTAACGTCTTTTATTCTCCAATTGGAGTAATTTGGCCTTAACTTTTTTGAAGACTAGTGGATAGCTAGACTCCAACCTTAGCCAATTACAGAATAGATGTCCCACGACGAGGATTGCCAGACGTCCAGTATATATGGGACTTTCTCGTATTGTACTTATAGGATAAGCCTAATGTCCCATATTTTAATTAAAAAGCAAAATTATAAATATTATGTTAAGCTATTATTATAATTTTCAATATTATTTTCGAATAATCCAACTTGAATTGATTTGTAAGCCATAAAAACTCGAGGGAAATTAATTGTGTTTACAGCAGCGACGGTCCCTTTTTATTTAGTATGAGCATTTCATTTATAATTCTGTACACATATATTGCATTTGATTATTTTCAAACAGTTCTTATTTTATTATTATTATTATTATTATTATTATTATTATTATTATTATTATTATTATTATTACGGGCAACTCCAAGGAGTCCATAGACTCATCGAGGGAGGCCCTAAACATCATGTCAAGAACAACTATTAACATCCACACAGTATCTATCATACTTTGCTTTGAACTCATTCACAGTCATGGCACCCACAACAGACTCTAGCAGCTTATTCCACTCATTCACCACTCTCCAAGTAAAAAACCTAGTTCTAACACCCTTGCTAACCACACTCTTGCCCATTTTCCATGAATGGCCCCAAGTCCTCCCACCACCAGTCCTGTTCTGAAAAATGTCCCCTGAATTAATCTCGTAGAAACCCTTAAGTAATTTGTATGTTTCAATCATATCAAACTTTTTCTGCCTATCAACCAATTTCTGCAAACCACAAATCTTCAACCTATTCTCATAAGGTTCATTCCACAGACCTGCTATCATCTTGGTCACTCGCCTCTGGATCCTCTCCACTTCCTCCCCACCAAGAAGAAACCCTGGCGCCCAGATCTGGGCACAGTAGTCAAGATGGGGTCTTATCAAGGCTCGATAGAGAGGAACAATAACTTGCTTGTCTCTGCTCGTCTAAGTATTCTTCAGTAACCAAGTGATTTGATGAGCTGATTTAGCCACTTTTGCAATGTGCCCCTAAACTTCAACTCCCTATCCACCAACACTCTTAAATCCCTGGCTTCGCCAATCTCCTGGAGTACAGTTCCACCAATTTGGTAGACTGCTGCTAACCTTTTCATCCCAAAATGCATAACCTTACACTTTGCAACATTAAATTGACATCCATTCTCCTTAGCCCAGTCCTCCAATCTATCTCCAAAATTTTTACATCATGTGCATTCACTGTTGTTCTCTCCAACTTTGCTTCATCAGCAAACAAATTAAGTTCCTCTCAGATCCTTTCCTATATCGTTAATAAACAAATTAAATAATAGTGGTCCAAGAACAGAACCCTGCAGCACACCACTAGTCACAAGCCGTCTTTTGGACTCTACCCCTGAATAAACTACTCTCTGATATCTCTCCATCAACCACCCTCCTATCCATCTCACCAACCCTATATCCATCCCTATATGCTGCAGTTTATTGATTAGAATTCCATGTGGTATCCTGTCAAAGGCCTTAGTAAGGTCCAGCAGTATTACTGTATAACCATTATCCTTATCCAGTTCAGCCATCACTGTGTTATAAAACATGAGAAAGTTAGTGAGTCATGATCTAACCTTCACGAAACCATGCTGTCCCCCATACAGTATCCCATTTTCATCTATCCATTCCTGTATTTTTCTCTTGACTACTTTCTCCAAAACGTTGACAACTCCTCCTGATATGCTGATCGGTCGGTAATTTGCAACAGCAGTCTTGGAACCTCCTTTATGCAATGGAACTATTTTCCCCTCTTTCCATCCTCTCAAGACTGACCCAGACCCGAGACTCAAAATAAACAAAATGGTCAAGGGCACTGACAATTCTTTAGCCACTTCACGTAACACCCGAGCTGGTATACCATCCAATCCTCTACAGATGTATTCACATTAAGATTTTGTAATATATTATTCATCTCCATTTTATTCACATCAATTCCCCTATAAGCTATTGTTCCTTCAATCATGCAATATCACTGTTATAATTATAATAATTATTATTATTATTATAACAGTGTCTTCATGGAGTCAAAAGACTCATATTGACACACTAACATTACTTAGCGGGAGACCCCATATTGACACACTAACATTATTTACACAATACCTATCATACGTCTCCTTAAATTCATTCACAGACGAAGCATTCACAACCACCTCTGGCAACGCATTCCACCCCTTCACAACCCTCCAAGTAAAAAATCTTGTCCTAACACCCTTGTTAACCACACTCTTACATAATCTCCAGGGATGGCCCCTCATTCTCTCCCTTCCTGCACTGGTCTTAAAAATATCATCAGTATCAATCCTGTAAAATCCTTTTAATAATTTATATGCTTCTATCATATCTCCTCTCCTACGTCTATCAGCTAGTTTTTGGATCCAACTGACCTGCAACAATCTTTGTAACTGGCCTCTGAATCTTCTCCACCATTTCTTCATCACCAAGAAATTCAGGTGACCAGATCTGTGAACAATAGTTCAAATGCAGTCTCATTAATGCCTCATAAAGTGGAACAATAACTTCCTTATCCTAGCTTGTGTGTTCTTCAAAACCATATAATTTGATGTGCTGTTTTGGCATTCTTTGCAATATGCCCTTTAAACTTAAGTTCTCTGTCCACAATAACTGCCAAGTCCCTTGCCTCGTCAACTTCTTACAGTTTAGTTCCGTTAATATAGTAAACAGCATGTGATCTCATCCTCCCGAAGTACATCACCTTAAACTATCCAAATTAAACTGACAGCCATTTACCTTAGTCCATACTGTCAGCCTATTTAAGTAATCCTGCAAGATATCTACATCATCTGAATTGACTATCGCTCTAATTAACACAACAGATATTTGGATTATAAGACTATGTAGGATTAATACATATATATACAAATTCGTCGACTAATTTCGTTAGCAAAACTGACTAGCTTTGTCAAGACTAAACGATGAAAAAAAAAAACGAATAAATGCAAATACCAAAAAAAAAAAAAAAAAAAAAAAAAACAGGAAGCAACGGTGACTGTTTACAACGGTTAATACAGTAGCAGTTAGACCTAATCATTGTAAACAGTTACTGTAATCCTTCGTTTTTTTTTTGTTTTTTTTTGTATTTATTCGTTTTTTTCACCGTTTAGTCTTGACAAAGCTAGTCAGTTTTGCTAATGGAACTAGTCGACGAATTTCTACATATATGTATTAAACCTATGGTCTTATAATCCATATATCTCTTGTGTTAATTAGATATTTATAATTAATTAATGATAATTATACATAAATAGGAGTGCTGCGTATACAAAAAAAAATCTTTTTTTTTTCTAATCAGTAACCAATTTATTAATAAATAAATCTACAGATTTATTTATTAATAAATTGGTTACTGATTAGGAAAACAAAATATTTTTTTTTATTTTGTATAGGCAGCACCCCCACTTAAAATTTCACCAGCCGCCACTGATCTACATATTAAACAAAAGAGAACCAAGCACTGAGTCTTGAGGTACATCACTAGTCACTTGCCTTCTCCTGGACTCAGCTGCTCCGTAAACCACTCTTTGGTATCTATACACCAGCCATCCTCTAATCCAAATCACCAGCTTCAGATCCATACCTATTTACTCTAATTTATGCAACAGAGTTCCGTGTGGAATCCTGTCAAATGCCTTTGCAAAGTCCAGCAGTATCACTGAGTAAGGATTTCCTTTTTCCAACTCCACTGTACTTTATTATAGAAAGTAAGCGAGTTACTGAGGCAAGACCTACCCTTCACAAAACCATGTTGTCCCTTAAAAAGTAACATATTGCTGTCCACCCAGTCCTGAATTCTAATTTTTAACAATTTCGCCAAAAATCTTAACCACCACTCCAGATATTTTGATTGGTCTATAATTTGCAACATATCTCCCTTATGCAGTGGAATTATTTAACCCTCTCTTGGAACTTTACCAGAACCGAGGCTTAAATTAAACAGCCTGGTTAGAGGAGGTACTAATTCTCTTGCACATTCTCGTAACAAATGGGCCAATATGGCATCTAACCCAATGGCAGTGTTAGCATTAAGGTTTTGTAATATACTAAGCACCTCTATTTCGCCTATCTCTAGACCAGTGGTCGCCAAAGGGGTCGATATGACATTGTTAGGGGTCGATTCGGGCTCAGGGGTCGACAGAAAAATATAAGACATCATTGTATGGGTAATATTTAATTTGGTTAACTTGGATTACCTCCATGACAAAAGACATGGAGGTAATGACAACGCAATTAAGAGTGAATCGTGGGATTATTACCTCCATCTTACAGGTCCATGAATAGGACCTGTAAGATGGAGTAAGGTCATGAAAATAGTTACTGAGGCCAATCAAGTAGGCCAAAATCACGTATTTACCAATAAACGGATGTTGGTGGTTCCTGCCAGCCGGCGCAGTGGGAGCGAGATTGCAACACGTGCGTGGTTCTTATTTATTGATACTTACAAGTATTCGATCCCAGTCTCATTTTTGCGCATCGACATACAAGTGAGCGTTAATGTTCTAAAATTCATCAACATACATATTATAATTCAATCGTTATTCATTCACGAACTAAACTTCTCTATGTTGAAGAGTTGAGCAGCGCTCAACTCTTCAACATAGAGAATATATTAATACCAGTAGTTTATTAATATCACTAGTAATACCAGTGATATTACTAGTGATAGTAATAGTAGTAGTAATAGTAATATAATAATATATACTATATTATACATACAATAAACACTGTAACTATAAAATAAACAATCTAAACACTCACATAAGCGTCTTTTTTTGTTTGTCCTATTATAATTACGTAATAGTAAAATATAGGGGGTCGATAACAAGTCAAGAAACTCTTGACGGGGTCGACGGGCAAATAACTTTGGCGACCCCTGCTCTAGACTCTCATCAGTCAATGACACATTCGCACTGCAATATCACAACCAAGATGGTACACTTTTGCAAAAAAACACTAAGTAACTAACTATTTGATTTGCCTCTGTAATTTCCCTACCATCAACACCTTTTAAAGTCATCCTTTCATGGTTATTCTTCCTTTTACTTGCCACATAGCGAAAGAAGTCGTTAGAGTTTCTTTTGGATTCATCAGCTAGCTTCCTCATAATTAGCTATGGCTTTCCTTACCATACAGGTTACTCTCTTTGCCTGTACCTTGTACTGCTCATGGGAACGCTCATCACATTTTTCTTTATACTTCCTCCACAACCTTTTCTTCATATGCAACTCTTGCTTAATAATATTATTCATCCATCTAACTCCCACTTGATTTCTCCTTCTGACTCTGGGAATACAGTCTGATACAGCTTTCTTTAAATACTCCTTGACAATTTCCCACGCACCATTCACATTTCTCCCTTTCAAATTCAAATGCCATAACACTGCTGAAAGCTGACTTCTCAGCTTGTCATAATCACCAGCCTTGTATTTCCACATATATCCCTTCTTAACAGAATATTCAGCACATCTTACAATCTCCAAGGGAAAGACCACATTATCGCTTTCCCTCAAGTGGAGACAGTGTAATTAAATTACTTATTGAAATGTTCTCCGATGTTATGACCAAATCTAACACTCTAGAATCTCTTGTCCCTTCCAGTACATGTTGTCTCAGGTAGTTATCTCTTAACAACTGTATAAACTCCATTTCCTTTGTTCCTTGAGACCATTCCTTCTCCCAATCTATGTCCCCAAAGTTAAAATCCCCCATAATAATTACTCGACCTTCACTCATCGTGCTAATTTGCCAATACATACTATCTACATTCTCCCTTATACTACCCAGGGCTGGTTTTATCATTAGGCGAACCTAGGCCATCGCCTATGGGTGCTAAGACTTTGGGGCGCCAGATTTTGCTACATATAAAACTATATAAAACTAAGGAACTCTTGTATTCCATAAAATGCATGTATGTAAGCGTACCATTGCTTTGCTGGGCCTATATACACCTCCAGCAAACCTGGATAATATTCTGTCCACCTGCTAAAAGAACATGGATAAGAAGTGTAGTTTGACTGTCATGTCCATTAGAAGGTGCGATAATCCTTCTCGCTAAAAAGAACACTTAACTACATTACCTGACGTACATAGTAGCTACGCTCTGTGGCCTAAAGCAAGAAATACAGTTGCTTGCCGTTTGCTCGGTAATCGGAATCTAAGTTATATCAGACTAAATAACTATGAGTTATATTCATTTTGCTGCATATTTTTATCGTATAATTATAGTTTTTAACGCCATCGCAAAATAAGAAATCCTTTAATATTTTCACTTCATATTGTATCACTATGGAAGATCAATGTCACTATCAATTTTTTGCTAATTATTTTAATCGCCAATACATTTTAAAATTCTCCAAGAACTTGATTGAAGATAATTATTTTTGTCAAACAATTATTTTATAAATTCATGAAAATCCGAATCTAAAAATGAATATAGCCTCCATCTGTTCCAAATTAAGTTTTCTTTTTTATTGATAATCTTAGTTCGAAGGTTAGTTCACAGATTGCACAAAGGTTCGCGCTTTTAAATTTTGCTTTGTAGAGAATCATATGTAAATCTTGAATCATATCACGTAGTGCATAATTTTTATAAACGTAATCTGTAGGGTTTTTGCATTTCAACTTTCTTGGTTTTCCCCAATCACTCCCTACAAATCGAAATAAACGGCAGTTTTGAAGTAGCGATATTTTTCCTATACTTTATCTTTCGAAACATGCGTCAAAATAAAATTTTATTTCCAAAATTTTCATAACATAATTAATTCGCCTTTAATGGCTAACTCCCCCCCACCCGCCCAAAATTATCAACACACACACGCGCGCGCGCGCGCAGACGATACAGCAATAATATCCATACATAATAACGCAAGCATAGCCCAAACAAATATGCAACATGACATAAATCTGATCATAGACTGGCTCACGAAAAACTCCATACACCTAAACTCAGAAAAGACAAAATTAATGATATTCAGAAATCCACTGACTCGACTAGTTGATAACAAATATATAACCATCCAACATCCACTTTCCAACATAAAAAACACACAGAACAGCAAAACCACTACAATCACTCGGGTTGAAACAATACGATACCTTGGAATTTACTTCGATGCAGATATGAACTGGAATCTATCAAACCAACAAACTCCAAACAATAAGTGGCAAACTCTACAGGTTAAAAGACATAGTTCCCATACCCCTAAAAATACTAATATACAAAGCACTATGCAAAAATATAATAAGATACGCTATAACAACGTATGCTTTCTGTGCACCCTACAAATTAAATAGATTAATGTCGCTACAGTACAAAATGACAAAACTGATCTTTTGGGGACAAAGAGAAAATCACGATTTTGTATACATTGCAATGTCAGAACACAAAATACTGACAGCAAAACATTTATGTCACTATGCAGCCTTGCTAAAATATTATTTCGATGCCAACTACAGGACAGTTAGAAATACATACCGTATAACAAGACCTCAGACTACTGATTATATCACATATAAATACAATAATCACTAAGGAAAGACCAAGCGAAACTTCTACATCCCAGACATGATAAACAAATTACCTTTTGATTACAGAAACCGTACAAACTACAATAGCCTGCAAAGAGCTCTGAGGACATACTATGAACAAGAAACACGCACCCAAAATACCATACAAACTTAATGAAACACAATATATTCGCTCAGGCTTCCAGTTCAGCGACGCAACAATACATTCCAAGTTATTGTGTGTGTGTGTGTGTGTGTGTGTGTGTGTGTGTGTGTGTGTGTGTGTGTGTGTGTGTGTGTGTGTGTGTGTGTGTGTGTGTGTGTGTGTGTGTGTGTGTGTGTGTGTGTGTGTGTGTGTGTGTGTGTGTGTGTGTGTGTGTGTGTGTGTGCGCGTGCGCGCGTGTGCGTGAGAGTGCGCCGAGCGAATTTCTCAATCATAGATTTCGTAGCTTCCCAACACAGCAGAAAAAAAAAAAAAAAAAAAAAAAACAGTACATAATAACCAACTGATGTCATCCTCAGATAAGCTTACATATAAGCTTTGATATTTGGTTACATATGATACATCCAAGATGTATCATATGTAACCAAATGCATGTAATGTACGTATCACATGAAAACCAATGTATGTAATGTATGTATTATATATAAACCAATGTACGTAATGTAAATATTACAAGTAAACAAATGTAAGTAATGTATCATATGTAAACAAATGTATGTAATGTATATAATAATTGTAACAAATGTATGTAATGTATATAATAACTGTAACAAAAATATGCAATGTAAAAAAAAAATTCTTTTAAAAGTAAATCATGAGTTTACACCGTATGTTTGTGAGAATAAGGAAACATAATATTTATATTGCATATGTGTAAATACTGTTGTATAATCACCTTTTCAAATTTGAAAAAAAAAAAAAATAGTAAACCCAGCATGTAATATTATACAACTTATGTAACTCTGAACAATATAATTGTAAATTATTATCATGACTGTTATATATATATATATATATATATATATTATTTAAAAATAATTTAAAAAATTATTATCATTATTATTATTATTATTCGTGACATCTCCAAGGAGTCCGAAGACTCATCGCAGGAGGATACACACTGTACGGCTCTCCGTCTCCTCTACTACACAGAACCTCTACTACCAATCACCTACATCAACGCCATCTACGAGTTCTCATTTAAAACTCTGCTAATAGATTTCTCTTTCTTGAAATATAATTAGTTTGTTTTAAAAAATACCTTATCCGAGTGTAGTTTTTTTCTTAGATACATACAAGAAAATAAAATACAAAATGATAATGATTTTGCAGGTATAGCAGAGTAATGTTTTGGAGTGCATGCAAGCAATTATCTTATAAAATAGTATATAATTCATAGATGGATTACATTTACAAAAAGTAATTTTCGTTTTCTCTCACAACGAAATATTTGTGTCAGCCATGACATAAATGACATTACGCACAAGGCTTATCAAATGTGGTAGCTCAGAGTCAGTTGTCCTTTTCCTTTTAACCACCTAACTGGCCATTATGGATCAAATACGTATCCTCATGCGCTTCGTATCCATCATATATTTCAACGTAATATCAAAGGTATTACAATTTTAATATGCACTTCGCATCCATGATAACCTTGACGTCTATAGACGTCTTGGCCGGTAGAGAGGTTTTAACATGGCGACGATCAATTTTTTCCGAGAAATCTGTTCTGAAAGATTAAATTCTTTCAGAACAGAGTTTAAATTCAGAACAGAATTTAAATTCAATAAAACGGAAATCTATCCCGTTCGATCATATTGTAATCTCACCAAATTAGATAAATCAACTGTAATTCTCTTTAAAAGATATAAGCTTTTACGAAGATTGCATGAAATGTCCCTCAACAGGCATCACCAGCAGTGAACGTCACATGTTCAAATATCTTTTTGAATGAATGCCATTCAGAGTTAAAAACTTCAACGCTTTACGACAAATAAAACTGAGTTAAAAGTAGATTTTCTCCACGTTTCTAAATATTCTTCTGGATTATAAATATATAACACATTGATATAAAAATCAGAGCACGTATAAAAATAAAGAATATTATTTTCCACAGAAATCTTGGACTTGGAAAATTAATTAATCTCTAATAACCATTGTCTATAGAAAACGCCGTTGCGATAAGGCGCAATTTAGTTGAATTTGCTTTAGGAATTAAAGTTCCTTTATCCAGATCGTAGTTTAAACAGGACCATTTAGTAGAAAATATTTTGATTTTATAAGCCTCAATTTCTCTTCAATAACGAGGTGACTTTTTAAGCATTGCCACCATTTTTATATTTTTGTAGGCTTTAACTGAATTTTTTAAAATTATGGCTAAATCTATGAATCGTTCATAAGTATAAACTCAGTGCTTTATGTCATTAAACCGACTGTGGCCTCTATCGGCCAATTATATATATAATATTCATCAAAGCTTGATTTGTTTCCTCGGTCTTAAGAAAAGGCTGGTTATATTCAACTAATTCGGGTCCTACCCAAGGGCCTATGAGTTGTGGAAATACTTTCTGAAAATGAAAGCTGTGCCGAACACAGCGGCCTTTTGCAGCTGCCCAATTTTTAATCCATCTAACTCGAGTGCTTCTAGATGTTTTTTCAATGTTTTAGGGATGGCGCCTAAAGCACCTATTATTATGGGAACAACTTTTGTTTTATTTTGCCAGATTCGTTCAACTTCGATTTGCAAATCACGATATTTTGTAATTTTTTCATTTTCTTTGTTGTCAATCCGACTATCTCCTGGTACCGATATTTCGACGTAACACCCTTATTTTCACTTTTTTTCAACCAC
This sequence comes from Typopeltis vanoorti, assembly GCF_054136105.1. Lineage (NCBI taxonomy): Eukaryota > Metazoa > Arthropoda > Arachnida > Uropygi > Thelyphonidae > Typopeltis > Typopeltis vanoorti. Next base: position 71,398,949 of record NC_143556.1, on the reverse strand, counting down.
TGCGATATCGGGTGTGTTGCATTCCAAGCTTTTGTGAGTCTGGATTTTGAAATCCCAAAGTATTTTAGCTTTTTCATTCTCATCCACTTTCTGGTGAACTTTATGCTTCCAATAGTCTTTAGATACTTCAAACCCATACTTTTTACATAAATGCCAGTGGATTATCTTAGCTACGCTATCATGCCTTTTACGGTACTCAATTTGTGCGATTTTGCTGCATCCACTTATAATGTAGTCTACCGTTTATTCATTTTCTTTGCACAATTTACATTTACTGTCTTCTTGAATTTTTTGTATTTTTACCTTCATAACGTTGGTTTTAATGGCCTGTTCTTGTGCTGCAAAAATTACTGATTCTGTTTCTTTCTTTAGTGCTCCATTTCTCAACCATTGCCAGGTCAAGTTGCTGTCAGCGCTGTTTTCTATGCTGTAAAGGTATTTTCCATGCAATGCCTTATATTTCCATCTTTCGGTTCTCACTTTTACTTGGTTGGTTTTGTATTCCAATTTTGTCTCCATGGGTTTAAATAAACCCTCTTTCCTTACCTCAATTAGAAATTTTTCCGTTGTTTGCTGCAGATAATCATTTAAATTTCATTTTTCTTCTTCAATAACTTGCTTTACTTGTAATAATCCTCTACCTCCTTTTTTGCGTGATAGATAGAGCCTATCAATGTCACTGCGAGGATTCAGGGCATGGTGCACTGTCATTAATTTTCGAGTTTTTCGATCGAAATCTTCCATCTCTAGCTGGGTCCATTCAACAGTGCCTGCTGAATATCTCAGAACAGGTATAGCCCAGGTATTAATTGCTTTTATCACATTTCCAGCATTGATTTAAGGAGTTTTCTTAATCGTGTTATGTATTCTGATCTGGTTCTTTCTTTGATCTTATTGTGCAGAATTTCTGATGCTTCTAAAATTCCCAAATATTTGTAGCTGTCTTCGAATTTTATTGCTTTGATTATTTCACCATTGAGCAGCTCGATTTCGTTCATATCTTCAAACTTTCCTCTTCTTATTCCAGCAATTGCACATTTGTCTAAGCCAAAATCCATTGATATATCTTGACTGAATATGTGCACAGTGTTTAGCAACGATCGGAGTTCATTCTCTGATTTTGCATACAACTTCAGATCGTCCATGTATAAAAGGTGAGATATCTTTGCACTCTTTTGCGTAATTTGATAACCATGGGCAGTTTTGTTTAAAATTCTAGTTAAGGGGATCAATGACAATATAAACAATAGAGGAGATAATGAGTCTCCTTGAAAGATGCCCCTTTTTATGTTTACCTCTCCAATTTCTTCTCTATTTATAACCAACGTTGTTTTCCAGTTTTTCATGCTGGATTGCAAAAATTTTTGCACGTTTTCGCTAATACCAAATAGTTCCGTGCATTTTAAAATCCAACTATGAGGCACCGAATCAAACGCTTTTTTATAATCTATCCAAGCCATGTGAAGGTTGGTTTTTCTTACGTTTGCAATTTTTAAGAATCATTTTATCAATCAGCAATTGGTCTTTGGTGCCTCTTGAATTTTTGCTGTTACCTTTTTGTTCAATTGGGAGAAGAGATTTTGCTTTAAGATAGCTGTATATTTTATCAGCTAGTATGCCTGTGAGTAGCTTAAAAGTTGTTGGCAGGCAGGTTATTGGTCGGAAGATTTCTGGGTTTGGACCTTTTTCTTTATCCTTTATGATCAAAAACGTTTTCCCTGTTGTGAGCCACTCTTCTTTGCATTTTTTCTCTAAAACATCATAAAATTGGTTAGCTAGTCTTTTATGTAAGCCTATTAGATATTTCAAATAGTAGCCATGTAATTCATACTTCCCAGGTGTTAACCAACTTTTTATTTTTTTTGCTTGCTTTTGAACCATTTCAGTTGTTATTTTCAGTTGGTCCACTTTTCGTTCTTGAGATTTGGTCGTAATTTGTTCAGTCCATTTTGCCTTGTTATTGTGCCTCTCAGGGTCGTCCCATAGGTTTTCCCAAAACTTTAGTGTATTTTCTTTGTCTCTGATATTTATATTTATATTATCTTTAAAGTTATCATTCCTGCAGCAATCAATTTTCTTGTAAAACTGGTGCTGATTTGCGCGAAACATCGAATTTTGCTTGTACTGTTCAATGCGTGCACTGTATATATATATATATAATGTATATATATATATATATAATGTATATATATATATATATATATAAAAACCATGTCACCTAATGACACCCACCAACTCATCCTCATGTATCCTGACCGCATTTTAACCCCTCTTAGGCGGTTAATATTAAAAGTACTTTTTCAATACTCTTACCCATAGCACTATCATATAATCTTAGCCGGTTATTAATAGTTCTTTGATATCTTCTATATATCAAAGTTAAAATGACATTTTGATATTTATATGGAATGCGTCGGTCCTTGTAATAAAAATTCAGGTAATCATGATCTATTTTTTATTTCAGTTCTCAGAAAATATAAATGAATTTGTCCAGCATGGATTGATAGAAAGAATAAACAGAGTAATGTTGTACATGTTGCAGACTAATTTTAGAATAATAATAATAATAATAAACAATGTTTTTTTCATTATTTAATTGGGCTTTGGTATATTATGATCAAAATAATTTACTCCACTCAATAAGGGAAGCTATAATATCTACTAATGGAGGAAAATCTTGGAAGACAGGCATTGAAACATTGAAGTTGTAACGCAAGCAATAACAACATCTTTGTTGTTACTGCCTGCGTTTCAAATTTTTTATGCAAAAACATGCACAAAGGAAGAAACGACACAATTCTTATACCGATAATTTATCATCACCTGCAATCCCTTCAGATCTAATGATCTCTCATTGATTTTCTATTCTAATTCTATTCTCCCAAAAATATGCTGTTACAGTCTCAATTATAGCCAAAGAGGTACATTCCTCTCATAATATAACTAATTTTGGTCTGGGCTCAATAAGAAGCCACTCCTCGATGATTGGAAAATATAATTATGTATATTATAATTATCAACTTGTTATGAAGAGAAATAAGGATGATGACATCGCTCTTTCTCTCCCTCTACAAGTCTTTTGGCTCTATACGATGAAAATATAAAAAAATTATATAGACGAATATAAAAAACGCATCTTCGATGTGTTTTTTATATTCGTCCTAACGGACGTATCCGTTACTAAATATGAAGCAGATGTGTTCCAAATTCCAGGCTTTAAACAACATAGATCCTGTCAACAAATGTTTTTTTTTTTTACCTATTAATATAAATTAATAGGTAAAGTTGGAGTTTAATTTTTGTACTTATTTTCTTATGAAATTAAAATATTTCTTTAAAATGTGTGTTCGTATTAATTTGTTTCGCTACTGTATTCTATCAAAACATAAATACACATAATGCAGTAACGTCATGAAAGTTATCATTTGTGGCATGTGCTAACCCTAGAGAATGTAAAAAAAATCAACTGAAATCCTATTATCCTTTTCAAAAGTTTCTAAGACTCCATCATATCAGCCTTTTTTCTTAATCAGTCTTCAACAATCCTGATATCATTTAAAACCATCTTCTTTGCACGTTCTCCACTGTATCAGAATCACAACGGAAACCAGGATACCAGTCCTCCAAACAATAGTCCAATTAAGGTCTTATCGAGGCCTTGTAAAGAGGCAAAATGACATACTTATCTTTAAATATCATCGTTCGTTTGTTTCAGCATTGCAATTATCTTTTTACTTGTATTTGCAATCTGTGCTATATGGCTCCTGAACATCAACTTCCTATCTAGTTACCTGCAAAAGTCCCAACTTGATGAGTTTCTTCTAGCACAGTCCCACCAATACAGTACGATACTGGATATCTAATTATACCAAAGCGTATGACTTGGATTTACTGATAATATAATGATATCCATTTTTCCATTCCACAATTCCATCCTATTCAAATCGTTCTACAGTTACTGCATATCATACCGCATTCCGGATTAACCGATCTATCTTTGCATCATAAGCAAATAGCTATGTGCCGCATTTTGTCAAATCGTTTCCAATGGCATCAATGTACAGATTGAATAACAGTTCATCAAGGACTGATCCGCGTGGTATACCACTGGTTACCTTACATTTTGAAGATTCACAGCCTAGATATGCCACGTTTTTCATATCTATCAGTCAGCCATCTTCTTATTCAAGCTAGTATTTTATAATCAGAATCCATAACTCTTAAATGATGTGTTATGTCAAAAGCCTTGGTAAAATACAGCATCATGTTGTATCTCCCCTTGTCTTGCTCAATGGTAACTATTATAGAATGTGAGCAATTTGCTGAAATATGACTTTCTCATAAATACATTTATGCTGTTCATTGCAAAGTTGAGATTCACTGTCAACTTTTCTGAATACGGGCCCTGACCAACTTTTCCAAAATATTCACAACCACTCCTGAAATGCTCATGTCAATGCCTCGATACATAGGTCTTTGCACTACCCTTGTGCAATGGGTTTATCTTTCATTCTTTCCCCTACTGCGGAATTTTCCCTGTTCTGAGATAAAAATTATATAACTTGGTAAAAAGGAATAGCCAATTCAGTGGAACACGTTCGGCACCTGTGCTATTAAGCCATCAGCCTCTGTTAAATTATTTTGAAGAGGCGTTGAAGACGATGCCATTTGGCAGGCGTATCTGAGGAAAAAACTTGTGACAAATTAGGCCACTCGGGTTAACAATCAGTGAGAAGATTCTGCGATGGAGCGCATGGATTGAACTGCAGGTATTGATAGGAGATGACTACTCACGACAAATACTGAAAGTCAGATAAGGGGAGAAAACAGCCATTCATTGGACGACATGTTGAACGCGGGGTTCGTGTATCAAGATGTGGTGAAACTTCTGCGGACGCTTTCTACCAGATGGGTTACATCCTCCATGAAATGTGGAGATACTGCGTAAACCATGACAACGTTTTTACTGGTTTGGTACAGATTTTTTTGCGGTGCCAGGATCATTAAACACCGAGAGATAATTGAACATTTTGAAACTCAATGCTTCCTGAATTTCTACAGAACTTCATTTTTCTTCATTGTCTCTTTCAGCATGATAATGCAATGAGTCATGAGGCTGCTTCTGTAACTGCGTGGTTCATGTACTGGAACACTACAACACTTGACTGTATTCTACAGAGGAATATCAACCCTAATAGTCTGGGAGAACTCCTGAAGCCGATTGTATGAGTTGTACTCCACAGCTGTTTGAAACTTAATTATTATATGTATCTCCGAATGACAAATAAAAAATACCAATTACACATATGGAAGATAGAACAATAAGTGTGAACTTTCTTATATTAATAATCACAAGGTTTCCATATTCGGTCCAACAAAATTATTCAGTGGAATAGACAATAATCACTTATCGCATGCCACGAATCATAAATTTGATGATGCCAATGCACAGTATGCATTTGTACTTTTATAGAATAAGTATGTTTCAAATAGCTATCCTCAGAACAGATGCTATCGTTAAAGAGAAAAAGGCATTGTAAACAATCATCTCGAGGACTCGATCATAGAGTTGTCCAGATGATACACATCACCGAAAACATTAAAATGCTATCGTATTCGTGACTATCCTAGAGAAGCAGTATATGAATGTAGTTTCTGGACTTCACCAATCTCTAGAAAAGAAAACGCAGAATAAATGCAACAAAACTATGTTTCATAAGGAAATGCAGTCGGTGTCGGCAGTACTTCATCTGGAAATCTTCAAATCGCCAGTTGCTATAAAACCTGTTTGCAGTGTCCAGCTGTAAATAGGTTTCCATACGGTAATGGCCGACTTTTAAATTCAGCATGTCATCAAAATCGATCAGAAAAAGTGCCGTGCACATATAAGAAATAACGTTTTTGGAAAGGAGATATTTTATTTTTTTTACCTTGGTTCATATATATGGTAAGCAGTCGAGGCTACGAGACCACCATTCTCTCGGTAACTATAACAATTATCCGTCAGCTTCTGCCTCTTGAAATCCTAGCATTCTACTGAGAAATTACGTTAAAACTTTACATGAATTGTTATCTTATATTCTCGATATTACAACATCTTACTTCTAAAGTGTAAACTAACGTAAAACTCACTTTACAAGTTAATCCCTGCGGATCTCATTCCGACACAATGAACAGGCGTATGAAATTTTTGGCAGTGTTTCGCCTATGACTAATCCATATATTCGGCACAGTTTCATGAGGGGAATGTTACTACACTGAATACATGATTCTCATGCCGCCGTATGTTCCACCCTCTTCCACATCCTTCATACCAAACAGCTACGCTGCGATGTACTTTACCTACCAACCACCGCAACCACATTGACTGTCGCAAATTTCATACATGTTCTTGCATGCCCACAAGTTCCTCCCTACCCAGTCCTTAACAATGTGCAGCTTAAGAGGACTGATACCCTGAATTTGTGTTGCAAATTCCCGATCTTTTTCAGAACTGAAAAAAAATCAGAACATAGAGAACTAAAATAACAACAAAAAGAAAAACTTCCTACATTAGAAGTTCATACTGATGCGATGCCAAACATGAAACCCAAGACTGCTGATCTATTTATAGTCTGAATGTCGGTTTTGTCTACGTCACAATGAGTTAGAATTTACCGATATTTCTGATATCGGTAAATATAGCTCATGATTCAAAATATAGCTCATGATTCAACAATGACATTACGATTTAAAGTAATTCTGAAGCTTTTAGCTCATTGTTGAAATGGTATTCGATTATCGTCCTTTTGTTGTGAAATACACCCGACTACTTTGGAAAATGTGCTGAAGAAATACATATTACGCCTTACTACTTACGTGGCTAGAATGGAGAAGTGTAGTTACTTATTGGACAAAATAATAATCTCGTCCTTAACAAAAATTATTCCAAAACTAATTCATGTACTATTTTTGTACTTAGTATTTCATGTACTTAGTACTCCATTTCTAGCTCTACAACGGTAGTTTTGTGTACGTTGGTGTGCAACATTTCAGTTATGAGGTAACGTAAACCCTGTCATTTCATACACATTACCCTCATTATTACACACTGCTTGGAAATAATTCAATTGTCACAGCAATTTGTTACTCACACTATTGTGACTGTTGAATTCTTTCCAAGCAGTATATAATGATGACGGTATTGTGTACGAAATGGTACCCTGCTTAATAATATAATGGTACTGTGCTTTACAAAATGTAGGACCTCCTTTCGTACCGATCAATTCAGCCCTGCTACTGGGAACACTTTCGAGGCGAGTACGTGATCAATTTGAATTTTGGACCATTCTTCCTGTAGGCATCTAAAGAGTTCTGCACTGTGATACTGGCGACGTCCCTTAATTCCTCATGACTCTCCAGTTCATCTATGCAAGTTCACTATGATTAATCTCTAGTTCATCTATGTAAGTTCACTATGATTAAAATTAGGGCTATGTGGAGAATAATTAAATGTGATGGTGTTCGTGTCCACAAACCACGCATTAACAGCATTCGCCTTTGCCAATGTGCATTGTTTTGGTAAAAGAACAATGCTGAGATCTATAGATATGCCACAAACTATGAGGCATTGTATTGAGTACACTGTTCAGATACATCTCGGGATTTAAACTTATTGGGAGCACAAATAGACGTTCCACGCCAAATCGAGAAAATTTGGAACATACCGTTATACAGCGAATTTCATAGTTGGGTTATTATTTTACTAAGAGACTTTGGTTGGCCAACCGCCTCATAGGTGCAGCAGAATTCGTGTATCCTTAATAGAGCTTTCCAAGTTTCATCTTCCCACGGTACACTCTCTTAAATTTCCTTTGTATAAGTATATCATAGACAGGTGGAGATAGATTTAGTAGCACGATCCTCTGCATAACTCGTTGGTTTTGAAATGTAGCTGCTAAAAACTGCGTATGTAGAGGTGGAATAGACTTGATTGAAGAAAAGCCTCTTGAAGCACCCCAGAGGTAACTGCTATTTCCTGCGGTTTGATCCGATGCACTCCAGAGGTTACTGCTATTTCCTGCGGTTTGATCCCATGCAAGTGATTTATTTTCTCTTTTGATTACAGGTTCTACCCTACGTCGCAAAATCCTTTCTATTGAGGCTTGTCTTATCTTTTCTAATAAGGTTTGATGTCTGAGTCTGTCAAATGCTTTATTGAACTCGATAAAGTCTACCATAACAATTTTGTTTTTATATAAGGCGATATTATTTGCCCCTGGAAAATTTTCCACGAGAGATGATTTACAATTAATTTTCTGAAAATTGCATTGTATTTTGGGAATAACATGCAAGTTCCCTGAATACGTTTCTATTTACTTTAGCATGACTCTCCCCATAATTTTTCTTGATAACTGATATTGCAGAAATGGATCTGTTCTTATTGATTAAATTTCTTTTTCCCTGTGTGAATATGGGGTGATTATGAAAATTATTAAATCTCTGGGTATTTTTGCCCTTTGAAATAATTTCTTTATTCGTTTTAGTAAGATCAGTTCTTGGATAATTAGGTCTTGCCTAGTTACGAACTTGTCTATGAGCCGTCTCTCTCTCTCTCTCTCTCTTTACTCAGAGAATGCATTTAGAGACTTTTTACTAATATCACATATTTCCATAACTTTCACAAGTTACCTAGTAGGCAAGAGACACTGAAATAAATTAAATAATTGGTTCTATTGTCTATTCAACTGCTTTCCGAAACTGAATTGTTGCTTGTTATCGGAAATAAGCTAGAGATATTATTATTATTATTCGTGACATCTCCAAGGAGTCCGAAGACTCATCGCGGGAGGATACACACTGTACGGCTCTCCTTCATCGAAAAGACATTGAAAAGGAGTACGCCACTCCTTTTCAATGTCTCCACTACTACACAAAACCTCTACTACCAATCACCTACACCAATGCCATCTACGAGTTCTCATTTAAAACTCTGCTAATAGATTTCTCTTTCTTGAAATATAATTGGATTGTTCTACAAATTACCTTATCCGTGTGTAGTTTTTTTCTTAGATACATACAAGAAAATAAAATACAAAATTATAATGATTTTACAGGTATAGCAGAGTAATGTTTTGGAGTGCATGTAAGCAATTATCTTATAAAATAGTATATAATTCATAGATGGATTACATTTACAAAAAGTAATTTTCGTTTTCTCTCACAACGAAATATTTGTGTCAGTCATTGCATCAATGACATTACGCACAAGGCTTATCAAATGTGGCAGCTCAGAGTCAGTTGTCCTTTTCCTTTTAACCACCTAACCGGCCATTATGGATCAAATACGCATCCTCGTGCGCTTCGTATCCATCATATATTTCAACGTAATATCAAAGGTATTACAATTTTAATTTGCACTTCGCATCCATGATCACCTTGACCGGTAGAGTGGTTTTAACATGGCGACGATCAATTTTTCCGAGAAATCTGTTCTGAAAGAATTTAAATTCAATAAAACGGAAATCTATCCTGTTCGATCATATTGTCATCTCAAATTAGATAAATCAACTGTGATTCTCTTTAAAAGATATAAGCTTTTACGAAGATTGCATGAAATGTCCATCAACAGGCATCACCAGCAGTGAACGTCACATGTTCAAATATCTTTTTGAATGAATGCCATTCACAGTTAAAAACTTCAACGCTTTACGACAAATAAAACTGAGTTAAAAGTAGATTTTCTCCATGTTTCTAAATATTCTTCTGGATTATAAATATACAACACATTGATATAAACATCAGAGCACGTATAAAAATAAAGAATATTATTTTCCACAGAAATCTTGGACTTGGAAAATTAATTAATCTCTAATAACCATTGTCTATAGAAAACGCCGTTGCGATAAGGCGCGATTTAGTTGAATTTGCTTTAGGAATAAAAGTTCCTTTATCCAGATCGTAGTTTAAACAGGACCATTTAGTAGAAAATATTTTGATTTTATAAGCCTCAATTTCTCTTCAATAACGAGGTGGCTTTTTAAGCATTGGCACCATTTTTATATTTTTGTAGGCTTTAACTGAATGTTTTTAAAATTATGGGTATATAAGTATAAACGGTCATAAGTATAAACTCAGTGCTTTATGTCATTAAACCGAATGTTGCCTCTATCAGACAATTATATATATATACATATATATATATTAAGAGATTAAAACCTTGTCACCTAATGACACCCACCAACTCATCCTCAGGTATCCTACCCGCATTTTAACCCCTCTTAGGCAGTTAATATTAATAGTACTTTTTCAATACTCTTACCATAGCACTATCATATAATCTTAGCCGGTTATTAATAGTTCTTTGATATCTTCTATATATCAAAGTTAAATTGACATTTTGATATTTATACGGAATGCGTTGGTCCTTGTAATAGAAAATTCAGGTAATCATGATCTATTTTTTATTTCAGTTCTCAGAAAAGATAAATGAATTTGTCCAGCGTGGATTGATAGAAAGAATAATCAGAGTAATGATATACATGTTGCAGTCTAATTTAAAAATAATAATAATAATTTTTTTTCCATAATAGTAGTTTATTATCTCTCAAATATTGACATGAATATACAAAAATTTAGGAAACAAAGCAACTTTTGCTTGCAAAATGTTTCAGTAAAAATTATAATTACTCGTAATATCATTATCATTTGTAGAATTTCTCATTGACACAAGAGTAAAAAGCGTGTTTTATTACCATTAATAATAATCATAGTAACACTTCATGCTTAATAAGTCACAAGTTAAGCAATATTACTTATGTTGCAGTTTACATAATAATAATTTTTTATATTGAAATATGTAAATTAAATATATAATTTTAAATTTAAATATATAACTGAAGTATTACTATCACATATTCTGTTTACTACAAGTATTCATTACAGAATGTTAAGTAAATAGTGTTTGATAAATACTACTACTGGGATGTAAGTCAACTGCACCCTCGAAGCTTTGTAATTAGCTTATCTGAGGGTAATACTGGTTATATAAATATATATATATATATATATATATATATATATATATATTTGTTATTGATTTGGTTGCTGTGTTGGAAGTAGGCAGATGTTTGGGAAGTCAAATGAATGATCTGAAAGGTCTGATCAAAGTGAAATTGCCGATATATTGTTGTGTCCCATATTATGATTTTTATTCTACCTAGTAATTTCCGCTCATCTATGTTCTACCATTATCTATGCTCGAGATATCACCAAATAATTTACTAATGCTTAAGCTATTTCTCCCCTTAGTATCCCTAATATTTATATTATATTGCGCCTTTTGTGATATTTAGTTTGATATATTATATACAAAAACAAGGAGAAACAACTAAAATATATCTGAAAGTGAAACAATGTTGCAGTCGTGACACTTTATCTCGTTTCTTAACACATTAATTTCCCGCGTGATTAGGTTTGTATTTTTCAAGTGGTGCATTGGACAGCAATTTCAGACAAGTTTTTTTATCATTGAACAAAGGTTTATTAAAATCTTTAATAAACCTTTAAATCTTTAATAAACACTTAAAGGACTTGCCCTTAAGATGAATTATGACTGGTGCAAGTCGTGGCAAGCCTTGGTTTTTGCTCTTCCTAGGAATCCAATTTATGGTCTGAAAGTCGTTAAGCTGTAGGGGGATAACAATTACATAGCCGAATTTTAAAACCACGTCTCTGAGGGTTTCTGTAGGGTTTCAGTTTCTAGAAGACCGTTTATGACAAGATCTTCTTTATGTTGTTGCTGATTTAAACGTTCGTATTGTAGTTTTAGAGAATGAAGTTCTTGACGGAGGTCAGATGTTTCTTTCATCAAATTGTGTCGCCTGTCATTTAGTGGGTTTATGCTCATTTTAATGTCTTTTACCGTTTGCAACACTTCTATAACTGTTAAATTATTATGTTTTAGCAAATCTTCATATTCGCTAGATTTTTTTGTTATTTGTTCGTTCTGTTTATTAAAGAGTTGTTGCACAAGGTCTACTAAGTTGTCTTTTATGGTCTCTAGACCATTGTGGTCTCTTATGGTCTCTAAGCTGTTTTTATCGTCTCTAGACCGTTTCCTATTAGTATATTTAAAGAGTTGAAATTATAGGACTCACCTGCATTTTTTTGTCTGTTCAGTTCGTCGTCTGATTTTGTCTCCGGTATAATCGGCTGCGTCGTAGGTGGCTGCTTTAGGTGCGTTTCTTTGTTCTTCCAACAGAGAACGCACTTCCATTCCTCGCGTGTGACATATGATTTATATTTATGTTGCCCAGTTCTTTCTGAAAAGCCAGCACATTTTAAGTTTAGTATCCTACTGCATTTCGTACAAGTTATATTTCCGTTGGACGATAAATCCTCCAGGCATTTGATACAATTCATGACTCACCTTTTTTCCCTTAGGCAGCATGGCGTGATTATTAAGATGGCGACATCATTTGTTCTTCGCTCGTTGTTGACCACGGTCCTCTCTGTTCCCTTCTCGACACTTTAAAATTTGGTTTCTTCTTAGGCGATATCGTTGAATTTTATATCACTGTCTTCGGCGTGATAAGTAGGCTTACTTGGGAGCATTTTCAACTTAAAACAGGAGTTGGAACCACTTTAAAAATATGAAAAACTGGAGCACCGATATCACGGTGGGCCCATTCGTATGCCTACATTGCGCCCTCTCTATTAATAATAATAATAATAATAATAATAATAATAAACAATGTTTTTTTTTAATTATTTAATTGGGCTTTGGTATATTATGATCAAAATAATTCACTCCACTGAATAAGGGAAGCTATAATATCTACTAAGGAAGGAAAATCTTGGCAGACATGCATTGAAACATTGAAGTTGTAACGCAAGCAATAACAACATCTTTGTTGTTACTGCTTGCGTTTCAAATTTTTTATGCAAAAACATGCACAAAGGAAAAAACGACACAATTCTTATACCGATAATTTATCATCACCTGCAATCCCTTCAGAACTAAAGATCTCTCATTGATTTTCTATTCTAATCTATTCTCCCAAAAATATGCTGTTACAGTCTCAGTTATCGCCAGAGAGGTACATTCCTCTCATAATATAACTAAGTTTGGTTCTGGGCTCAATAAGAAGCCACTCCTCGATGCTTGGAAAATATAATTATGTATATTATAATTATCAACTTGTTATGAAGAGAAATAAGGATGATGACATCTCTCTTTCTCTCCCTCTACAAGTCTTTTGGCTCTATACGACGAATATAAAAAAATTATATAGACGAATATAAAAAACGCATCTTCAATGTGTTTTTTATATTCGTCCTAACGGACGTATCCGTTATTAAACATGAAGGAGATGTGTTCCAAATTCCAGGCTTTAAACAACATAGATCCTGTCGACAAATGTTTTTTTTAACCTATTAATATAAATTAATAGGTAAAGTTGGAGTTTAATTTTTGTACTTATTTTCTTACGAAATTAAAATATTTCTTTAAAATGTGTGTTCGCATTAATTTGTTTCGCTGCTGTATTCTTATCAACACAAAAATACACATATTGCAGTAACGTCATGAAAGTTATCATTTGTGGCATGTGCTAACCCTAGTGAATGTAAAAAAAATTCAACTGAAATCCTATTATCCTTTTCAAAAGTTTCTAAGACTCCATCATATCAGCCGTTTTTCTTAATCAGTCTTCAACAATCCTGATATCATTTCAAACCCTCTTCTTTGCACGCTCTCCACTGTATCAGAATCACAACGGAAACCAGGATACCAGTCCTCCAAAAAATAGTCCAAACGGTCTAATCGAGGCCTTGTAAAGAGGCAAAATGACATTGTTGGATTCTGATTATGTAGAAATTAGAATAAATGTTATTTGATTCAGAATCCAACATGATTTTCCATCACAAGAGCTAAATTTGTAAATATTATTTAATGTAAATAACATAAATTATAATTTGATATCATATAACTACCTTAATTATATCAAATATTTAATTGTTTAATCAAAGGAATGTGTTAATAATAATAAGATTCCGTGTTAAATATTATTAAGCTATTTTATTTATTGTTATGTCAATATTATAAGAACTTATATTTGCAATTTAATTACGCATTAATTGAAAAGCAAATATTCTAATTATTCCTATTTTGTGAAAGCTTAACGTTATGTAATAACTCAATGTAGTAGTATAGCCTAATGTAACATTAGCGAGAAAGTTTACGTTTATCCGTTGTCATAGAGACGCGTGAAATAAACGAGCGCGAGTGGAACAGAGCGTGGGCTAAATTAAGAAGGAAAAATATATAGGAGGTAAAGAAGTGGGGACAAAAACTTGCAAGTGAAAGGAAGCAAGGGGATAAACTACAGAAGTAGAAGTAAATAAAAGGTTCTTAAGGGTAGGAGTTAAGTGGATAATTTTTATAAGTGAGCAAGGACGAAACGAATTTTCTAGTTAGCTGAAACTGAAATCAGCAGTAATAATAGAAGGAAAATTAATGCTACAATCGGATAAAATAAAAAGCTGGTCGTTTAAGGAAGAATTCTGAATAAACCCATCTGGTCTAGAATTGCAGCTTATTTCCGATTTGCCTTAAAAAGAACCTCACAGTGTTTTAATTAGTTTATGAGTGGTAACAAGGATAGTTGAAGTACTCTGTAATTGATGTCTGGAATTCTGAAGTGCGATTGATAGTGTTTTATGTATAAATATGGACAAGTCTTGTAGATGTGTTTTTTTTTTAGTAAGATAAATAAATTCCAAAAGTTTGCTCACAACATAATTGATGTACTAGAAACTATTTTCGGTAAGGTCTATCATAGTGTATTATTCCATTGCTTGAAGAATTGTGTGTTAATTACGCTATGCTTAACCTAACTTTAACTGTGGAAACTCTTCGTGATTGAGAATTGGAGATAAGAATTGTTTGAAAGATATTTTTCAGCTATTAGTGCCTGTGATACTTTGAACTTATAGCATGACTGAGAAATGTGGGAAAACTGTTTAGATTGGATGTTCTATTATATTTATTTAAGGGTAGAAACTTTGTAATCCAGAAGCTGAGAAAGTGCATGAGAAGACTTGGAAGATTGTGCTAATGTGACTTGACTTAATGTTTGACTTGTTACTACTATTAGGAATTAGAAGTAAGATTTATGTATGTGTTCTTTGACCTATATTAAATGCTTCATTTGTTAATCTAACTATTGTATTTGCCTGAATTTCTTTTTACTTCACCGTTCACAAAAATTCGAATCTAGCGGGAATCCCAGAAAGAAAATAAATACTTCGGCCTGAATGAATGAAAAGACTGCTAACTAACTTTAAATTGATCCTACTATTTCATATAGACTTATCTAAGGATAGAGTGGCGCAGTATAATAGAAACTTCTCTACCCTTGGATTAGTGATCAATTTACAATTAGTTGTGTTTTATTTTATGAAAATGACTTGTAACAAGATGGCGGATTCGAACACAACACATGAAGAAAACAACGTCACGACAACATCCTTATCTTTAAATATCATCGCTCGTTTGTTTCAGCATTGCAATTATCTTTTTACTTGTAATTGCGATTTGGGCTATACTGCTCCTGAACTTCAACTTCCTATCTAGTTACCTGCTAAAGTCCCAACTTGATGAGTTTCTTCTAGCACAATCCCACCAATACAGTACGATACTGGATATCTAATTATACCAAAGCGTATGACTTTGATTTACTGATAATGTAATGATATCAATTTTTCCATGCCACAATTCCAGCCTATTCAAATCGTTCTACAGTTATTGCATATCATACCGCATTCCTGATTAACCAATCTATCTTTGCATCATAAGCAAATAGCTATGTGCCGCATTTTGTCAAATCGTTTCCAATGGCATCAATGTACAGATTGAATAACAGTTCATCAAGGACTGATCCGCGTGGTATACCACTGGTTACCTTAAATTTTGAAGATTCACAGCCTAGATATGCCACGTTTTTCGTATGTGTCAGTCAGCCATCTTCTTATTCAAGCTAGTATTTTATAATCAGAATCCATAACTCTTAAATGATGTGTTATGTCGAAAGCCTTGGTAAAATACAGCATCATGTTGTATCTCCCCTTGTCTTGCTTAATGGTAACTATTATAGAATGTGAGCAATTTGCTGAAATATGAATTTCTCATAAATACACTTATGCTGTTGATTGCAAAGTTGAGATTCACTGTCAACATTTCTGAATACGGGCCCTGACCAACGTTTCCAAAATATTCACAACCACTCCTGAAATGCTTAATTTCAATGCCACGATACATAGGTCTTTGCACTATCCTTGTGCAATGGGATTATATTTCATTCTTTCCCCTACAGCGGAATTTTCCCTGTTCTGAGACTAAAATTATATAACTTGGTAAAAATGAATAGCCAATTCAGTAGGACACTTTCAGCACCTGTGCTATTAAGCCATCAGCCTCTGTTAAATTATTTTGAAGAGGCGTTGAAGAGGATGCCATTTGGCAGGCGTATCTGAGGAAAAAACTTGTGACAAATTAGGCCACTCGAGTTAACAATCAGTGAGAAGATTCTGCGATGGAGCGCATGGATTGAACGGTGATGACTACTCACGACAAATACTGAAAGTCAGATAAGGGGAGAAAACAGCCCTTCATTGGACGACATGTTGAACGTGGGGTTTTCGTGTATCAAGATGTGGTGAAAGTTCTGCGAACGCTTTCGACCTTATGGGTTACATCCGTCCTGAAATGTGGAGATACTGCGTAAACCATGACAATGTTTTCACTGGTTTGGTACAGATTTTTTTGCGGTGCCAGGATCATTAAACACCAGAGATAAATGAACATTTTGGAAATTCAATGCTTCCTGAATTTCTACAGAACTTCATCTTTCTTCATTGTCTCTTTCGGCATGATAATGCAATGAGTCATGAGGCTCCTTTTGTAACTGCGTGGTTTGTGTACTGGAACACTACAACACTTGACTGCCTTCTACAGAGGAATATCAACCCTAATAGTCTGGGAGAACTCCTGAAACCGATTGTATGAGATGTACTCCACAGCTGTTTGAAACTTAATTATTATATGTATCTCCGAATGTCAAATAAAAAATACCAATTACACATATGGAAGATAGAACAATAAATGTGAACTTTCTTATATTAATAATCACAAGGTTTCCATATTCGGTCCAACAAAATTATTCAGTGGAATAGACAATAATCACTTATCGCATGCCACGAATCATAAATTTGATGATGCCAATGCACAGTATGCATTTGTACTTTTATAGAATAAGTATGTTTCAAATAGCTATCCTCAGAACAGATGCTATCGTTAAAGAGAAAAAGGCATTGTAAACAATCATCTCCAGGACTCTATCATAGAGTCGTCCAGATGATACACATCACCGAAAACATTAAAATGCTATCGTATTCGTGACTATCCTAGAGAAGCAGTATATGAATGTAGTTTCTGGACTTCACCAATCTCTAGAAAAGAAAACGCAGAATAAATGCAACAAAACTATGTTTCATAAGGAAATGCAGTCGGTGTCGGCAGTACTTCATCTGGAAATCTTCAAATCGCCAGTTGCTATTAAACCTGTTTGCAGTGTCCAGCTGTAAATAGGTTTCCATACGGTAATGGCCGACTTTTAAATTCAGCATGTCATCAAAATCGATCAGAAAAAGTGCCGTGCACATATAAGAAATAACGTTTTTGGAAAGGAGATATTTTATTTTTTTTACCTTGGTTCATATATATGGTAAGCAGTCGAGGCTACGAGACCACCATTCTCTCGGTAACTATAACAATTATCCGTCAGCTTCTGCCTCTTGAAATCCTAGCATTCTACTGAGAAATTACGTTAAAACTTTACATGAATTGTTATCTTATATTCTCGATATTACAACATCTTACTTCTAAAGTGTAAACTAACGTAAAACTCACTTTACAAGTTAATCCCTGCGGATCTCATTCCGACACAATGAACAGGCGTATGAAATTTTTGGCAGTGTTTCGCCTATGACTAATCCATATATTCGGCACAGTTTCATGAGGGGAATGTTACTACACTGAATACATGATTCTCATGCCGCCGTATGTTCCACCCTCTTCCACATCCTTCATACCAAACAGCTACGCTGCGATGTACTTTACCTACCAACCACCGCAACCACATTGACTGTCGCAAATTTCATACATGTTCTTGCATGCCCACAAGTTCCTCCCTACCCAGTCCTTAACAATGTGCAGCTTAAGAGGACTGATACCCTGAATTTGTGTTGCAAATTCCCGATCTTTTTCAGAACTGAAAAAAAATCAGAACATAGAGAACTAAAATAACAACAAAAAGAAAAACTTCCTACATTAGAAGTTCATACTGATGCGATGCCAAACATGAAACCCAAGACTGCTGATCTATTTATAGTCTGAATGTCGGTTTTGTCTACGTCACAATGAGTTAGAATTTACCGATATTTCTGATATCGGTAAATATAGCTCATGATTCAAAATATAGCTCATGATTCAACAATGACATTACGATTTAAAGTAATTCTGAAGCTTTTAGCTCATTGTTGAAATGGTATTCGATTATCGTCCTTTTGTTGTGAAATACACCCGACTACTTTGGAAAATGTGCTGAAGAAATACATATTACGCCTTACTACTTACGTGGCTAGAATGGAGAAGTGTAGTTACTTATTGGACAAAATAATAATCTCGTCCTTAACAAAAATTATTCCAAAACTAATTCATGTACTATTTTTGTACTTAATATTTCATGTACTTAGTACTCCATTTCTAGCTCTACAACGGTAGTTTTTTGTACGTTGGTGTGCAACATTTCAGTTATGAGGTAACGTAAACCCTGTCATTTCATACACATTACCCTCATTATTACACACTGCTTGGAAATAATTCAATTGTCACAGCAATTTGTTACTCACACTATTGTGACTGTTGAATTCTTTCCAAGCAGTATATAATGATGACGGTATTGTGTACGAAATGGTACCCTGCTTAATAATATAATGGTACTGTGCTTTACAAAATGTAGGACCTCCTTTCGTACCGATCAATTCAGCCCTGCTACTGGGAACACTTTCGAGGCGAGTACGTGATCAATTTGAATTTTGGACCATTCTTCCTGTAGGCATCTAAAGAGTTCTGCACTGTGATACTGGCGACGTCCCTTAATTCCTCATGACTCTCCAGTTCATCTATGCAAGTTCACTATGATTAATCTCTAGTTCATCTATGTAAGTTCACTATGGTTAAAATTAGGGCTATGTGGAGAATAATTAAATGTGATGGTGTTCGTGTCCACAAACCACGCATTAACAGCATTCGCCTTTGCCAATGTGCATTGTTTTGGTAAAAGAACAATGCTGAGATCTATAGATATGCCACAAACTATGAGGCATTGTATTGAGTACACTGTTCAGATACATCTCGGGATTTAAACTTATTGGGAGCACAAACAGACGTTCCACGCCAAATCGAGAAAATTTGGAACATACCGTTATACAGCGAATTTCATAGTTGGGTTATTATTTTACTAAGAGACTTTGGTTGGCCAACCGCCTCATAGGTGCAGCAGAATTCGTGTATCCTTAATAGAGCTTTCCAAGTTTCATCTTCCCACGGTACACTCTCTTAAATTTCCTTTGTATAAGTATATCATAGACAGGTGGAGATAGATTTAGTAGCACGATCCTCTGCATAACTCGTTGGTTTTGAAATGTAGCTGCTAAAAACTGCGTATGTAGAGGTGGAATAGACTTGATTGAAGAAAAGCCTCTTGAAGCACCCCAGAGGTAACTGCTATTTCCTGCGGTTTGATCCGATGCACTCCAGAGGTTACTGCTATTTCCTGCGGTTTGATCCCATGCAAGTGAGTTATTTTCTCTTTTGATTACAGGTTCTACCCTACGTCGCAAAATCCTTTCTATTGAGGCTTGTCTTATCTTTTCTAATAAGGTTTGATGTCTGAGTCTGTCAAATGCTTTATTGAACTCGATAAAGTCTACCATAACAATTTTGTTTTTATATAAGGCGATATTATTTGCCCCTGGAAAATTTTCCACGAGAGATGATTTACAATTAATTTTCTGAAAATTGCATTGTATTTTGGGAATAACATGCAAGTTCCCTGAATACGTTTCTATTTACTTTAGCATGATTCTCCCCATAATTTTTCTTGATAACTGATATTGCAGAAATGGATCTGTTCTTATTGATTAAATTTCTTTTTCCCTGTGTGAATATGGGGTGATTATGAAAATTATTAAATCTCTGGGTATTTTTGCCCATTGAAATAATTTCTTTATTCGTTTTAGTAAGATCAGTTCTTGGATAATTAGGTCTTGCCTAGTTACGAACTTGTCTATGAGCCGTCTCTCTCTCTCTCTCTCTCTTTACTCAGAGAATGCATTTAGAGACTTTTTACTAATATCACATATTTCCATAACTTTCACAAGTTACCTAGTAGGCAAGAGACACTGAAATAAATTAAATAATTGGTTCTATTGTCTATTCAACTGCTTTCCGAAACTGAATTGTTGCTTGTTATCGGAAATAAGCTAGAGATATTATTATTATTATTCGTGACATCTCCAAGGAGTCCGAAGACTCATCGCGGGAGGATACACACTGTACGGCTCTCCTTCATCGAAAAGACATTGAAAAGGAGTACGCCACTCCTTTTCAATGTCTCCACTACTACACAAAACCTCTACTACCAATCACCTACACCAATGCCATCTACGAGTTCTCATTTAAAACTCTGCTAATAGATTTCTCTTTCTTGAAATATAATTGGATTGTTCTACAAATTACCTTATCCGTGTGTAGCTTTTTTCTTAGATACATACAAGAAAATAAAATACAAAATTATAATGATTTTACAGGTATAGCAGAGTAATGTTTTGGAGTGCATGTAAGCAATTATCTTATAAAATAGTATATAATTCATAGATGGATTACATTTACAAAAAGTAATTTTCGTTTTCTCTCACAACGAAATATTTGTGTCAGTCATTGCATCAATGACATTACGCACAAGGCTTATCAAATGTGGCAGCTCAGAGTCAGTTGTCCTTTTCCTTTTAACCACCTAACCGGCCATTATGGATCAAATACGCATCCTCGTGCGCTTCGTATCCATCATATATTTCAACGTAATATCAAAGGTATTACAATTTTAATTTGCACTTCGCATCCATGATCACCTTGACCGGTAGAGTGGTTTTAACATGGCGACGATCAATTTTTCCGAGAAATCTGTTCTGAAAGAATTTAAATTCAATAAAACGGAAATCTATCCTGTTCGATCATATTGTCATCTCAAATTAGATAAATCAACTGTGATTCTCTTTAAAAGATATAAGCTTTTACGAAGATTGCATGAAATGTCCATCAACAGGCATCACCAGCAGTGAACGTCACATGTTCAAATATCTTTTTGAATGAATGCCATTCACAGTTAAAAACTTCAACGCTTTACGACAAATAAAACTGAGTTAAAAGTAGATTTTCTCCATGTTTCTAAATATTCTTCTGGATTATAAATATACAACACATTGATATAAACATCAGAGCACGTATAAAAATAAAGAATATTATTTTCCACAGAAATCTTGGACTTGGAAAATTAATTAATCTCTAATAACCATTGTCTATAGAAAACGCCGTTGCGATAAGGCGCGATTTAGTTGAATTTGCTTTAGGAATAAAAGTTCCTTTATCCAGATCGTAGTTTAAACAGGACCATTTAGTAGAAAATATTTTGATTTTATAAGCCTCAATTTCTCTTCAATAACGAGGTGGCTTTTTAAGCATTGGCACCATTTTTATATTTTTGTAGGCTTTAACTGAATGTTTTTAAAATTATGGGTATATAAGTATAAACGGTCATAAGTATAAACTCAGTGCTTTATGTCATTAAACCGAATGTTGCCTCTATCAGACAATTATATATATATACATATATATATATTAAGAGATTAAAACCTTGTCACCTAATGACACCCACCAACTCATCCTCAGGTATCCTACCCGCATTTTAACCCCTCTTAGGCAGTTAATATTAATAGTACTTTTTCAATACTCTTACCATAGCACTATCATATAATCTTAGCCGGTTATTAATAGTTCTTTGATATCTTCTATATATCAAAGTTAAATTGACATTTTGATATTTATACGGAATGCGTTGGTCCTTGTAATAGAAAATTCAGGTAATCATGATCTATTTTTTATTTCAGTTCTCAGAAAAGATAAATGAATTTGTCCAGCGTGGATTGATAGAAAGAATAATCAGAGTAATGATATACATGTTGCAGTCTAATTTAAAAATAATAATAATAATTTTTTTTCCATAATAGTAGTTTATTATCTCTCAAATATTGACATGAATATACAAAAATTTAGGAAACAAAGCAACTTTTGCTTGCAAAATGTTTCAGTAAAAATTATAATTACTCGTAATATCATTATCATTTGTAGAATTTCTCATTGACACAAGAGTAAAAAGCGTGTTTTATTACCATTAATAATAATCATAGTAACACTTCATGCTTAATAAGTCACAAGTTAAGCAATATTACTTATGTTGCAGTTTACATAATAATAATTTTTTATATTGAAATATGTAAATTAAATATATAATTTTAAATTTAAATATATAACTGAAGTATTACTATCACATATTCTGTTTACTACAAGTATTCATTACAGAATGTTAAGTAAATAGTGTTTGATAAATACTACTACTGGGATGTAAGTCAACTGCACCCTCGAAGCTTTGTAATTAGCTTATCTGAGGGTAATACTGGTTATATATATATATATATATATTTGTTATTGATTTGGTTGCTGTGTTGGAAGTAGGCAGATGTTTGGGAAGTCAAATGAATGATCTGAAAGGTCTGATCAAAGTGAAATTGCCGATATATTGTTGTGTCCCATATTATGATTTTTATTCTACCTAGTAATTTCCGCTCATCTATGTTCTACCATTATCTATGCTCGAGATATCACCAAATAATTTACTAATGCTTAAGCTATTTCTCCCCTTAGTATCCCTAATATTTATATTATATTGCGCCTTTTGTGATATTTAGTTTGATATATTATATACAAAAACAAGGAGAAACAACTAAAATATATCTGAAAGTGAAACAATGTTGCAGTCGTGACACTTTATCTCGTTTCTTAACACATTAATTTCCCGCGTGATTAGGTTTGTATTTTTCAAGTGGTGCATTGGACAGCAATTTCAGACAAGTTTTTTTATCATTGAACAAAGGTTTATTAAAATCTTTAATAAACCTTTAAATCTTTAATAAACACTTAAAGGACTTGCCCTTAAGATGAATTATGACTGGTGCAAGTCGTGGCAAGCCTTGGTTTTTGCTCTTCCTAGGAATCCAATTTATGGTCTGAAAGTCGTTAAGCTGTAGGGGGATAACAATTACATAGCCGAATTTTAAAACCACGTCTCTGAGGGTTTCTGTAGGGTTTCAGTTTCTAGAAGACCGTTTATGACAAGATCTTCTTTATGTTGTTGCTGATTTAAACGTTCGTATTGTAGTTTTAGAGAATGAAGTTCTTGACGGAGGTCAGATGTTTCTTTCATCAAATTGTGTCGCCTGTCATTTAGTGGGTTTATGCTCATTTTAATGTCTTTTACCGTTTGCAACACTTCTATAACTGTTAAATTATTATGTTTTAGCAAATCTTCATATTCGCTAGATTTTTTTGTTATTTGTTCGTTCTGTTTATTAAAGAGTTGTTGCACAAGGTCTACTAAGTTGTCTTTTATGGTCTCTAGACCATTGTGGTCTCTTATGGTCTCTAAGCTGTTTTTATCGTCTCTAGACCGTTTCCTATTAGTATATTTAAAGAGTTGAAATTATAGGACTCACCTGCATTTTTTTGTCTGTTCAGTTCGTCGTCTGATTTTGTCTCCGGTATAATCGGCTGCGTCGTAGGTGGCTGCTTTAGGTGCGTTTCTTTGTTCTTCCAACAGAGAACGCACTTCCATTCCTCGCGTGTGACATATGATTTATATTTATGTTGCCCAGTTCTTTCTGAAAAGCCAGCACATTTTAAGTTTAGTATCCTACTGCATTTCGTACAAGTTATATTTCCGTTGGACGATAAATCCTCCAGGCATTTGATACAATTCATGACTCACCTTTTTTCCCTTAGGCAGCATGGCGTGATTATTAAGATGGCGACATCATTTGTTCTTCGCTCGTTGTTGACCACGGTCCTCTCTGTTCCCTTCTCGACACTTTAAAATTTGGTTTCTTCTTAGGCGATATCGTTGAATTTTATATCACTGTCTTCGGCGTGATAAGTAGGCTTACTTGGGAGCATTTTCAACTTAAAACAGGAGTTGGAACCACTTTAAAAATATGAAAAACTGGAGCACCGATATCACGGTGGGCCCATTCGTATGCCTACATTGCGCCCTCTCTATTAATAATAATAATAATAATAATAATAATAATAAACAATGTTTTTTTTTAATTATTTAATTGGGCTTTGGTATATTATGATCAAAATAATTCACTCCACTGAATAAGGGAAGCTATAATATCTACTAAGGAAGGAAAATCTTGGCAGACATGCATTGAAACATTGAAGTTGTAACGCAAGCAATAACAACATCTTTGTTGTTACTGCTTGCGTTTCAAATTTTTTATGCAAAAACATGCACAAAGGAAAAAACGACACAATTCTTATACCGATAATTTATCATCACCTGCAATCCCTTCAGAACTAAAGATCTCTCATTGATTTTCTATTCTAATCTATTCTCCCAAAAATATGCTGTTACAGTCTCAGTTATCGCCAGAGAGGTACATTCCTCTCATAATATAACTAAGTTTGGTTCTGGGCTCAATAAGAAGCCACTCCTCGATGCTTGGAAAATATAATTATGTATATTATAATTATCAACTTGTTATGAAGAGAAATAAGGATGATGACATCTCTCTTTCTCTCCCTCTACAAGTCTTTTGGCTCTATACGACGAATATAAAAAAATTATATAGACGAATATAAAAAACGCATCTTCAATGTGTTTTTTATATTCGTCCTAACGGACGTATCCGTTATTAAACATGAAGGAGATGTGTTCCAAATTCCAGGCTTTAAACAACATAGATCCTGTCGACAAATGTTTTTTTTAACCTATTAATATAAATTAATAGGTAAAGTTGGAGTTTAATTTTTGTACTTATTTTCTTACGAAATTAAAATATTTCTTTAAAATGTGTGTTCGCATTAATTTGTTTCGCTGCTGTATTCTTATCAACACAAAAATACACATATTGCAGTAACGTCATGAAAGTTATCATTTGTGGCATGTGCTAACCCTAGTGAATGTAAAAAAAATTCAACTGAAATCCTATTATCCTTTTCAAAAGTTTCTAAGACTCCATCATATCAGCCGTTTTTCTTAATCAGTCTTCAACAATCCTGATATCATTTCAAACCCTCTTCTTTGCACGCTCTCCACTGTATCAGAATCACAACGGAAACCAGGATACCAGTCCTCCAAAAAATAGTCCAAACGGTCTAATCGAGGCCTTGTAAAGAGGCAAAATGACATTGTTGGATTCTGATTATGTAGAAATTAGAATAAATGTTATTTGATTCAGAATCCAACATGATTTTCCATCACAAGAGCTAAATTTGTAAATATTATTTAATGTAAATAACATAAATTATAATTTGATATCATATAACTACCTTAATTATATCAAATATTTAATTGTTTAATCAAAGGAATGTGTTAATAATAATAAGATTCCGTGTTAAATATTATTAAGCTATTTTATTTATTGTTATGTCAATATTATAAGAACTTATATTTGCAATTTAATTACGCATTAATTGAAAAGCAAATATTCTAATTATTCCTATTTTGTGAAAGCTTAACGTTATGTAATAACTCAATGTAGTAGTATAGCCTAATGTAACATTAGCGAGAAAGTTTACGTTTATCCGTTGTCATAGAGACGCGTGAAATAAACGAGCGCGAGTGGAACAGAGCGTGGGCTAAATTAAGAAGGAAAAATATATAGGAGGTAAAGAAGTGGGGACAAAAACTTGCAAGTGAAAGGAAGCAAGGGGATAAACTACAGAAGTAGAAGTAAATAAAAGGTTCTTAAGGGTAGGAGTTAAGTGGATAATTTTTATAAGTGAGCAAGGACGAAACGAATTTTCTAGTTAGCTGAAACTGAAATCAGCAGTAATAATAGAAGGAAAATTAATGCTACAATCGGATAAAATAAAAAGCTGGTCGTTTAAGGAAGAATTCTGAATAAACCCATCTGGTCTAGAATTGCAGCTTATTTCCGATTTGCCTTA
Source organism: Typopeltis vanoorti (assembly GCF_054136105.1). NCBI lineage: Eukaryota > Metazoa > Arthropoda > Arachnida > Uropygi > Thelyphonidae > Typopeltis > Typopeltis vanoorti. The sequence continues at coordinate 71,372,560 of NC_143556.1, read as the reverse complement.
AAAAGAACCTCACAGTGTTTTAATTAGTTTATGAGTGGTAACAAGGATAGTTGAAGTACTCTGTAATTGATGTCTGGAATTCTGAAGTGCGATTGATAGTGTTTTATGTATAAATATGGACAAGTCTTGTAGATGTGTTTTTTTTTTAGTAAGATAAATAAATTCCAAAAGTTTGCTCACAACATAATTGATGTACTAGAAACTATTTTCGGTAAGGTCTATCATAGTGTATTATTCCATTGCTTGAAGAATTGTGTGTTAATTACGCTATGCTTAACCTAACTTTAACTGTGGAAACTCTTCGTGATTGAGAATTGGAGATAAGAATTGTTTGAAAGATATTTTTCAGCTATTAGTGCCTGTGATACTTTGAACTTATAGCATGACTGAGAAATGTGGGAAAACTGTTTAGATTGGATGTTCTATTATATTTATTTAAGGGTAGAAACTTTGTAATCCAGAAGCTGAGAAAGTGCATGAGAAGACTTGGAAGATTGTGCTAATGTGACTTGACTTAATGTTTGACTTGTTACTACTATTAGGAATTAGAAGTAAGATTTATGTATGTGTTCTTTGACCTATATTAAATGCTTCATTTGTTAATCTAACTATTGTATTTGCCTGAATTTCTTTTTACTTCACCGTTCACAAAAATTCGAATCTAGCGGGAATCCCAGAAAGAAAATAAATACTTCGGCCTGAATGAATGAAAAGACTGCTAACTAACTTTAAATTGATCCTACTATTTCATATAGACTTATCTAAGGATAGAGTGGCGCAGTATAATAGAAACTTCTCTACCCTTGGATTAGTGATCAATTTACAATTAGTTGTGTTTTATTTTATGAAAATGACTTGTAACAAGATGGCGGATTCGAACACAACACATGAAGAAAACAACGTCACGACAACATCCTTATCTTTAAATATCATCGCTCGTTTGTTTCAGCATTGCAATTATCTTTTTACTTGTAATTGCGATTTGGGCTATACTGCTCCTGAACTTCAACTTCCTATCTAGTTACCTGCTAAAGTCCCAACTTGATGAGTTTCTTCTAGCACAATCCCACCAATACAGTACGATACTGGATATCTAATTATACCAAAGCGTATGACTTTGATTTACTGATAATGTAATGATATCAATTTTTCCATGCCACAATTCCAGCCTATTCAAATCGTTCTACAGTTATTGCATATCATACCGCATTCCTGATTAACCAATCTATCTTTGCATCATAAGCAAATAGCTATGTGCCGCATTTTGTCAAATCGTTTCCAATGGCATCAATGTACAGATTGAATAACAGTTCATCAAGGACTGATCCGCGTGGTATACCACTGGTTACCTTAAATTTTGAAGATTCACAGCCTAGATATGCCACGTTTTTCGTATGTGTCAGTCAGCCATCTTCTTATTCAAGCTAGTATTTTATAATCAGAATCCATAACTCTTAAATGATGTGTTATGTCGAAAGCCTTGGTAAAATACAGCATCATGTTGTATCTCCCCTTGTCTTGCTTAATGGTAACTATTATAGAATGTGAGCAATTTGCTGAAATATGAATTTCTCATAAATACACTTATGCTGTTGATTGCAAAGTTGAGATTCACTGTCAACATTTCTGAATACGGGCCCTGACCAACGTTTCCAAAATATTCACAACCACTCCTGAAATGCTTAATTTCAATGCCACGATACATAGGTCTTTGCACTATCCTTGTGCAATGGGATTATATTTCATTCTTTCCCCTACAGCGGAATTTTCCCTGTTCTGAGACTAAAATTATATAACTTGGTAAAAATGAATAGCCAATTCAGTAGGACACTTTCAGCACCTGTGCTATTAAGCCATCAGCCTCTGTTAAATTATTTTGAAGAGGCGTTGAAGAGGATGCCATTTGGCAGGCGTATCTGAGGAAAAAACTTGTGACAAATTAGGCCACTCGAGTTAACAATCAGTGAGAAGATTCTGCGATGGAGCGCATGGATTGAACGGTGATGACTACTCACGACAAATACTGAAAGTCAGATAAGGGGAGAAAACAGCCCTTCATTGGACGACATGTTGAACGTGGGGTTCGTGTATCAAGATGTGGTGAAAGTTCTGCGAACGCTTTCGACCTTATGGGTTACATCCTACCTGAAATGTGGAGATACTGCGTAAACCATGACAATGTTTTTACTGGTTTGGTACAGATTTTTTTGCGGTGCCAGGATCATTAAACACCAGAGATAAATGAACATTTTGGAAATTCAATGCTTCCTGAATTTCTACAGAACTTCATCTTTCTTCATTGTCTCTTTCGGCATGATAATGCAATGAGTCATGAGGCTGCTTTTGTAACTGCGTGGTTTGTGTACTGGAACACTACAACACTTGACTGCCTTCTACAGAGGAATATCAACCCTAATAGTCTGGGAGAACTCCTGAAGCCGATTGTATGAGATGTACTCCACAGCTGTTTGAAACTTAATTATTATATGTATCTCCGAATGTCAAATAAAAAATACCAATTACACATATGGAAGATAGAACAATAAATGTGAACTTTCTTATATTAATAATCACAATAAGATTTCCATATTCGGTCCAACAAAATTATTCAGTGGAATAGACAATAATCACTATATATCGCATGCTACGAATCATAAATTTGATGATGCCAATGCACAGTATGCATTTGTACTTTTATAGAATAAGTATGTTTCAAATAGCTATCCTCAGAACAGATGCTATCGTAAAAGAGAAAAAGGCATTGTAAACAATCATCTCCAGGACTCTATCATAGAGTCGTCCAGATGATACACATCACCGAAAACATTAAAATGCTATCGTATTCGTGACTATCCTAGAGAAGAAGTATTTGAATGTAGTTTCTGGACTTCACCAATCTCTAGAAAAGAAAACGCAGAATAAATGCAACAAAACTATGTTTCATAAGGAAATGCAGTCGGTGTGGGCAGTACTTCATCTGGAAATCTTCAAATCGCCAGTTGCTATAAAACCTGTTTGCAGTGTCCAGCTGTAAATAGGTTTCCATACGGTAATGGCCGACTTTTAAATTCAACATGTCATCAAAATCGATCAGAAAAAGTGCCGTGCACATATAAGAAATAACGTTTTTGGAAAGGAGATATTTTATTTTTTTTACCTTGGTTCATATATATGGTAAGCAGTCGAGGCTACGAGACCACCATTCTCTCGGTAACTATAACAATTATCCGTCAGCTTCTGCCTCTTGAAATCCTAGAATTCTACTGAGAAATTACGTTAAAACTTTACATGAATTGTTATCTTATATTCTCGATATTACAACATCTTACTTCTAAAGTGTAAACTAACGTAAAACTCACTTTACAAGTTAATCCCTGCGGATCTCATTCCGACAAAATGAACAGGCGTATGAAATTTTTGGCAGTGTTTCGCCTATGACTAATCCATATATTCGGCACAGTTTCATGAGGGGAATGTTACTACACTGAATACAGGATTCTCATGCCGCATGTTCCACCCACTTCCACATCCTTTCGTACCAAACCGCTATTCCGCGAAGTACTTTGTCCACCATCCACCACAACCACATTGACTGTCGGAAATTTCATACATGTTCTTGCATGCCCACAAGTTCCTCCCTACCCAGTCCTTAACAATGTGCAGTTTAAGAGGACTGATACCCTGAATTTGTGTTGCTAATTTCCTTTCTTTTTCAGAACTGAAAAAAAATCAGAACATAGAGAACTAAAATAACAACAACAACAACAACAACAAAAAGAAAAACTTCCTACATTAGAAGTTCATACTGATGCGATGCTAAACATGAAACCCAAGTCTGCTGATCTATTTGTAGTCTGAATCTCGGTTTTGTCTACGTTACAATGAGTTAGAATTTACTGATATTTCTGATAGAAACAAATATAGCTCATGATTCAACAATGCCATTACGATTTAAAGTAATTCTGAAGCTTTTAGCTCATTGTTGAAATGGCATTCGATTATCGTCCTTTTGTTGTGAAATATACCCGACTACTTTGGAAAATGTGCTGAAGAAGTACATATTACGCCTTACTACTTACGTGGCTAGAATGGAGAAGTGTAGTTACTTATTGGACAAAATAATAATCTCATCCTTAACAAAAATTATTCCAAAACTAATTCATGTACTATTTTTGTACTTTTAGTACTCCATTTCTAGCTCTACAACGGTAGTTTTGTGTACGTTGGTGTGCAACATTTCAGTTATGAGGTAACGTAAACCCTGTCATTTCATACACATTACCCTCATTATTACACGCTGCTTGGAAATAATTCAATTGTCACAGCAATTTGTTGCTCACACTATTGTGACTGTTGAATTCTTTCCAAGCAGTATATAATAATGACGGTATTGTTCAATAATGACTGTACGTGATCAATTTGAATTTTGGACCATTCTTCCTGTAGGCATCTAAAGAGCTCTGCACTGTGATATTGGCGGACGTCCCTTAATTCCTCATGACTCTCCAGTTCATCTATGTAAGTTTACTATAATTAAAATCAGGGCAGTGTGGAAAATAATTTAATGTGATGGTGTTCGTGTCCACAAACCACGCATTAACAGCATTCGCCTTTGCTAATGTGCATTGTTTTGGTAAAAGAACAATGCTGAGATCTACAGATATGCCACAAACTATGAGGCATTGTATTGAGTACACTGTTCAGATACATCTCGGGATTTAAACTTATTGGTAGCACAAACAGACGTTACACGCCAAATCGAGAAAATTTGGAACATACCTTTACACCGCGAATTTCATAGTTGGGTTATCATTTTACTAAGAGACTTTGGTTGGCCAACCGCCTCATAGGTGCAGCAGGATTCATGTATCCTTAATACAGCTTTCCAAGTTTCATCTTCTTTAATTTCCTTTGTATAAGTATATCACAGAAAGGTGGAGATAGATTTAGTAGCACGATCCTCTGCATATTGTAACTCGTTGGCTTTGGATATAACTGCTAAACACTGCGTATGTAGATGTTGAATAGACTTGATTGGAGAAAAGCTTCCTGAAGCACCCCAGAGGTTACTGCTATTTCCTGCGGTTTGATCCGATGCAAGTGATTTGTTTTCTCTTTTTGATTACAGGTTCTACCCTACGTCGCAAAATCCTTTCTATTGAGACTTGTCTTATCTTTTCTAATATGGTTTGATGTCTGAGTGTCTCAAATGATTTATTGAACTCGATAAAGTCCACCATAACAATTGTGTTTTTATATAAGGCGATATTATTTGCCCCTGGAAAATTTTCCACGAGAGATGATTTAAAATTAATTTTCTGAAAATTGCATTGTGTTTTGGGAATAACATGCAAGTTCCCTGAATACGTTTCTATTTACTTTAGCATGACTGTCCCCATAATTTTTCTTGATAACTGATATTGCAGAAATGGATCTGTTCTTATTGATTCAATTTCTTTTTCTCTGTGTGAATATGGAGGTGATTATGAAAGATTAAAACTCTTGGTATTTTTGCCCTTTGAAATAATTTCTTTATTCGTTTTAGTAAGATCGGTTCTTGGTTGGTTACGTCTTGCTTTATATATTGAGGTACGATTCCATCTAATCCTGAGATCTTCTTTGAATTGATTTGGCGTACTGCAGACAGACACTCAGCTAATTTTATGGTTGGGAATACTAATATCTGTTCTGCGTTTGATCCGTGTAGAGAATTGGGTTTTGTGAGTCGAGGTGTTTTTTTATGTTGTTCTTGGTTGGAGTCTATAAAATAATGGTTATACTCGTTTGCTAGATTTTGGATATATTTAGTGTTTATTCCAAAGCTTTGATTTATGGATTCAGAGGCAGTGGTCTTGGAATACCAAACTAGGATTTCCTTCGTCAGATGCAGTGATTCTATCATATTATTTTCTGAAGTGGTTAATTTGTCTCTGTATGTTTCTTTTTTGAATCTTCTCGTATTATCAGCCTCTGCAAAATTATTTGCCTCTGCGTCGTGAGGTGGTTACTTGCTATCATATTTTCGGTTTCTAAATCTGCGTTAATTGGAAATCGCTTTAATTGTTTCAATAGAATGACCCATGACTTTTAAGTGTATATCTTGTATTGATTCCTGTTATCCCTTAAGGGTATTGGTTGTTTTTGAACGAAGTCTGAATTTCTTTGTAGCTTTCTTATATATTTTTACCAGTGTTAGTTTAATGTTATTGTATAAGGTATCTTTTTGATATTGTGCAACCATGTGTTTCCAGTCGACATATTTTATTTTATCGTTTGTTATTTCTTCGACTGTAATTGTTTTGTGTTGTTTTTTTCAGATGTGGATCATTGCATGGATATTTTTTTATGTGGGTCATAAGAGCCGTAAAGGAATGGTCAGCTGCTTTTCATTTTATGCAGTGAAACTATTTAGTGGTGCCTGAATGTTTAAGTGATCTAAGCAAAAACCAGTGATACTATTTCCGACTATTTTTATTATTATTATTATTATTCCTGATACCTCCAAGGAGTCCGAAGACTCATCGCGGGAGGACATCTTCAACTGTCTCTACACCTTACCTCTACTACGAATCAACGCCATCTACCGCCCACCTCCAACACCACCACAACTAGTAATTTTTGTCTGTAAATTGCGTGTGTTCTGAAGGGCCGATTTGTATGTATGCGGGATGAAAAACCCGAGTTTCCGGGAGAAAAAACCCTGCTACCACCGTATGAGATCGGCTAACTCACCATCGATTGAAATCGACCAGATAAAGATTCCTCCCGTCGCGACGAGAATCGAACTTAGGCCTATTCCAATCGAAGGGCGCAATGTACCGTCGTTCTTCCAATTGCGCTACGGAGGCGCTTATCTAGTACATTTTTATCTAGTACATGATGTTATGGTTATTGTTAGAGTGCCTATAAAAAGCATATGTCGATATTTTAAGCTGTTTTTGTGGTTTTCGTTTACAATAGTTATGTTCATAGGTCGTCTTTTCGTTAAGTATTCAGTTGAGCATTCTTTTGGCATGAAAGCCAACAAGTGATTTCTTGCAAGAATTTTATCACGTTTAAGTTTGATGGGCATTAAATAACATTCAGTCTTATCCGGTGCTGTCGATTTTTATTAATGATTTCGATGCAAAAGATTTCAGAATGATTAAACTTATAAACAGTTTCTTTTGCTATTAATTTATGTTCGTTAAATATTAATAATCCATCCCCTCGTTTTGGTGTGTCGACTGGATCGGTGTTATTTAAAGGCTAGAATTTGAAGGTGTTTGCTTCATCTTTATTAACGGATACTTTCGTTACGACGAATATATCAATAACACATGTGTAATTACTCAGATATGCTGTTACATTAACCAAAGTTTCCAAATGTTTGTTATGTTATTATTCAAGGAAGATGAGTCTTCTCTTTTGATCTGTGTGTTGCATCGTGTATCGAATTATACAATAGTACAAGTGCTGGTATTTTCCTGTATTAATTCATCTGGTTGATGGTTCGCATTCATTTTGTGTTGTGTTGAGTTCTTCTAATTTCTCCTATTCAGGAGTGTTTTGTTTTCACTCTTGCAGTGAGTATATGTCTTTCGAGCCTTTGATTTATATATATTTTGAAGCTTGCGATATCAGTAAAACTCCGATGTTGAACGTTATATCTCATAAGTTTACTGAAAAATTCGAAACGTTTAAATAAACATTTAAACGTTTATTAGAAGCAAATCAGAACCTGTGTATTCACAAGGATCGATATTAGTTTAAAGAAATATGCGCTCTTCCCGAAGATGTTTAGTCTAAAGTAGCTAAACTTCATCTCAAAAGTAGCAAATCTGCATCTCATCCATTAGAGTCCTATTTTGCGTTTAAATCTAATCAAAGATTTATACACTGAAACCATTGAAATGAAAATGAAACGGAGATTATTTCTGTAATTTTTTTAAATATACCCGGAAACTATGCGGGTTACGTTCTACGGCTTCACTCAAATACACTTCGATGTTACTAATCACGGCAGAAAGCCGGAAAAATGTCATCCTTGAAGACCAACCATCCGTCCACACATTCGATCTAATATTAAGCCAATACTGCTATCGTACGAAAAGTGACTCCGAAGTTATCTATTTCTTCTTATCGTGGAGATGAAAATGTAACCATTAAATCTTATAACCTTTCTCTTTTCATTGCACTCTTATCGAAAGTTTTTTTTTTATCGTTCAGACATAAGTCGAAAAGAATCGTTTCTTTAGATAGATTTTTTTCCCGTTTCTTTAGCACACTAAAGCGATAAGAAAGTGACTCTTTCACGAAGAGTCAGGTAAGATGTCACTAGTTTCGATGTCTATAAAGGGAGAAATGAAATGGTAAAAATGGATAAATTTTCAGATATTTGAGCGAACCGTTGTCCATAATCCAAACATGAATGACGCTGATGTATTTTTTTTTTTTTGGAATTCGTATATATTACAACTGTTATATATATATATTTCACTAATCTGACATCTAATTTGAAAGTGTTGGATTCTAATTATGTAGAAAATAGAATAAATGTTGTTTGATTCAGAATCCAACATGATTTTCCGTCATAAGAACTATATTTGTAGATATTATTTAATGTAAATAACATAAATTATAATTGATATTATATAACTACCTTAATTATGTCAAATATTTAATTGCTTAATCAAAGAAATGTGTTAATGGTAAATAGATTCTGTATTAAGTGTTATTAAGCTGTTTTATTTATTGTTTTGTCAATATTCTAAGAATTTATATTTGTGATTTAACTACGCATTTATTGAAATGCGATCATTCTATTTATTCCTTTTGTGAAAGCTTAATGTTATGTAATAACTCAATGTAGTTGTATAGCGTAATGTAACATTCGCGAGAATGTTTACGTCTATCGGTTGTCATGGAGACGCGTGAAAATAAACGGGCGCGTGTGAAGGGAGCGTTTGTGGAGAAGAGAGAAAAGAGATACGTAGTAGTAAGTAAGAGTCGGAAGGGAACTTTGGAACTATAAGGTAGCAAGGAAGTAAACTAAAGAAGTAGATGTAATTAAAAGGTTCTTAGGGAAGAATTGAGTAGATATTTTTTTTCATAAGTGAATCTTATAGTTGGCTGAAAGCAAAGTCAGCCGTAGTAATAAAGGAAATTATTGCCGTAATCGGATAATTAGAGAACTGGACATTCAAAGAAGAATTCTGAATAAATCCAGTCAGTCTACAATTACGACTTATTTCTATACTACGAAAAAAGGAATTGTACGGAGTTAAACTAGTTGATGAATGAAAAATAAGAATAATTAATGTACCTTATAGTTTTTATCTGGAGTTTTGAAGCGCGATTAATAAAGCTTAGTTATAACCTTGGAGAATTTTTATAAATGTGTTTCGCAAGTATGATAAATACAAATTGAAAGTGTGCTCACAAAATATTGGAAGTGCTGAAGATTATTTCTGGTAAGGACAGTCATAGTTTATTTCAGTGTATGCAGATTTAAGTATTAGTTCCGTTGCGCTGTTTCTAAAATTTAACTGTAGCTTACCATCGAGGCTGAGAGTTAAAAATATGGACATTGAAATGATATCTACCGTGGTTAGTGCCTGTTATGAGTTAATCGTAGAGTGTAGCTGAGAGACACAAGGAAACTGTTTAAATAAGAATTTCTATTGTAATAAGTTGAGTATAGGAACTTTGTGATTCTGAAACTGTGAAATTGTATGTGAAAGTTTGAAAGATTGATTTATTGTGAATGACTTGACCTGATGTACTAGCTTGACTGAGTTATCATATTTAAAAGTGGAATACATGTATTTTGTTATATAACCATATATTAAATGTTTTGTTTGTTATTTTAAATATTGTGTTTGCCTGAATTTCTTTTTACTGCACCGTTCACAAAAATTCGGATCTAGCGGGAATCCCAGAAGGAAAGAAAATAAATACCATCGGCCTGAATGAGTGAAAAGACTGCTAACTAATTTTGAATTAATCTTACTAATTCATATAGACTTATCTAAGGATAGAGTAGCGCAGTATAATAGAAATTTCTCTACCCTTAGATCAG